>NW_026652283.1:59141532-59231074 GCF_009828535.3 Hylobates moloch
TTATTATACTTTAGGTTTTAGGGTACATGTGCACAATGTGCAGGTTTGTTACATATGTATCCATGTGCCATGTTGATTTCCTGCACCCATTAGCTCGTCATTTAGCATTAGGTATATCTCCTAATGCTGTCCCCCCCCCCCCCACCCCCCACCCCACAACAGTACCCAGAATGTGATGTTCCCCTTCCTGTGTCCATGAGTTCTCATTGTTCAATTCCCACCTACGAGTGAGAACATGCGGTGTTTGGTTTTTTGTCCTTGCGATAGTTTACTGAGAATGATGTTTTCCAGTTTCATCCATGTCCCTACAAAGGACATGAACTCATCATTTTTTATGGCTGCATAGTATTCCATGGTGTATATGTGCCACATTTTCTTAATCCAGTCTATTGTTGTGAATCTGAACTTCTTTACGGATTTTACTTCCTCATCAGCCCTTCAAATGTTTGCTGTCCCTGGGATTTAATCTTACTCTATTCATTCTTCTAGATGATCTGATGTACTCTCATGACTTCAGCTTTCATTTCTCCTCCAGCATTAATCTCCAGTATGCAACTGGCTGCTGAACATATATCTCCACCTAGATGTCCCAAGAATATCCTGAACTCAAATAATTAGAAACAAAACTTATCATCGGACGGGTGCAGTGGCTCCTGCCTACAATCCCAGCACTTTAGGAGGCCAAAGCAGACGGAACACTTGAGGTCAGGAGTTTGAGACCAGCCTGGCTAACATGGGGAAACCCCATCTACTAAAAATACAAAAATTAGCCCGGTGTGGTGGCGCATGCCTGTAATCTCAGCTACTTGGGAGGCTGAGGCAGGAGAATCACTTGAACCCAGGAGGTGGAGGCTGCAGCGAGCTGAGATCATGCCACTGTACTCCAGCCTGAAAGACAGAGGGAGACTTCATCTCAAAAAAAAAAAAAGGCCAGCGCGGTGGCTCATGCCTGTAATCCCAGCACTTTGGGAGGCCGAGGCAGGTGGATCACGAGGTCAGGAGATCGAGACCATCCTGGCTAACATGGTGAAACCCCGTCTCTACTAAAAAATAGAAAAAATTAGCTGGGTGTGGTGGCGGGTGCCTGTAGTTCCAGCTACTGGGGAGGCTGAGGCAGGAGAATGGCATGAACAGGGGAGGCGGAGCTTGCAGTGAGCCAAGATTGCACCACTGCATTCTAGCCTGGGCGACAGAGTGAGACTCGGTCTCTAAATAAATAAATAAATAACTCATCATCATCAACTTCTAAACTTTTTCCTTCATTCAATCTCCATAGATATATTTTCTATCTCAACTCAAAATACAACACTCATCCAGTCACCAAAGCCAGGAAACTAGATATGTCACCTTTGACTGCTCCTTTGCCAATCCATCCACAAAACCTAACAATTTTGCTCCCTGAATATTTCTTAATTCTGCTTTTCTCTGGGTTCTCAACATCTCTCATTTAAATTGACATTTTCTTTTCCTTTCTATTATTGTTATTTTTTTGAGACAGGGTCTCCTTCTGTTGCCCAAGCTGGACTGCAGTGGTGCAGTCAAGGCTCACTGCAGCCTTGACCTCCCAGGCTCAAGTGATCCTCCCACTTCAGCCTCCCAGGTAGCTCACCACCACTACGGGTGCTCACCACCACACCCAGATACCTTTTGTGTGTGTGGTAGAGATGGTGTCTCATTATATTGCCTAGGCTGGTTTTAAATTCCTGGGCTCAAGTGATCCTCCTGCCTCAACCTCCCACAGTGTTGGGATTACAGGTGTGAGCCACTGTGCCTGGCCATATTGATGTTTTCTACCTGGTCTCTCTGCTGCTGTCTGTTTCCTTTAATTCTGCCCTTTACACAGGTATGAAAAGATTTATCTAAAATGATCATATGACTGTATTATTCCCTTGCTCCAAAGTGATCAACGGTTCCTCATTAGCTCTAGAATAAAGCCTGCATTTTTGACATATTACAAAGTCTTCACAATTTCCCATCTTACCATTTTTATGTCATACCACTCCCCATGTACAATTGGTAGAGTAAACTGTAATTTCATATTGTTCCCTTTGTATGCTGTGCCCTATCATATTTCCATACATTTTCTCATATTGTGACTTTTGTCAATAATTCTTTACCCCTCCCTTTCCCCTCTCACCTCCAATCTCAGTTCTGTCTTGACAAAGCTGCCGCCTCCTCCAGAAAGTCTTTTCTGAAAGTTCTGGCAGAGCTTGGTTGGGTAATTCTCCTCTCTATTCTCTTAACCTGTGTATCACTTTCACTTAGCATACTGTAAGTTATTTAATGAATATGTATTATTTTTGTCATCAGAAAAATAAAGACACATAAAAGAGAATAAAAATTATAAGTACATGCCTACATTATCTGTGCCCCATCCTGGACTACGAAGTCTTTGAGAACACAAATTACAAATGATTCATCTTTATAACCCCATTTTCTAGCCCAGTACCTGACAATTGATGCTCAATAAATGATCTGTCAAATGAAGGTAACCGAAAGGAAAGAGGATATATAAAAATACATCACAGAAACGATAAAGGACTTCCTTGTCACAGTATAGTGGGTCTTATTGGTCCAGGTCCTGATATTTGGGCAGTTACAGTGACTTCTTTAATTCCAGAGGATTCTAGTTAAAAATAACTCCAAATAAGCAATTTATCCTTTTCTAGCCAACAAAACTAATTCCATTGAGAAACTGTCCTATTTTTGACATCATATCTCTTACTTTATCACCTAACGTACATTTTAAAAAAGATATGCCATATGTACTCTCCATCAGGTGAATGGGAAATAAGAAGGAAGAACAAAGCCAGTAGAAAGTAAAATAAACTTGGCAGCACTGTGCTATTTATCACATGGACTGTTACTTACATGCAGCAGTAATACAGCAGCAAGAAAAGACTGCCCTTGACAGTACCCAATGTCTTCATCATACACAGAGTAGGCCTAGAGAAAAGATGAAAAGAAAGAAATATGGTAAATAGTCACAGATTTTAACTTAAATGTTAGCTCATACCAGGCTCCTGCTTGTTCCTGTCCCTGGGCTGTCCACCACAATTCCACTGGTCTTTCAACTTGAATGTGTATACCACTAGCACAGTGAGATCCCCAAAGAGGCTGTGTATTTCCCAAAGCAGCTCTATGTCCCTTTATCCCAGGTTCATCTTTAAAATTTTGAAGTAAAGAGATGCTCAGAGGACCTAAGTTAATTTTAAAAGATCCATTATGGTTTAAGATCAGCTGTATGAGGCCCACAGGAGGCAGAGGCAAAGGGTAGGAAGAGTAAGAAGATTCTTTCTAAGGTTGAAGTATGGGTTCAAATGCACTAAAAGGGGGAAATCTTGACATTGCTGAGACTGAAGTGCAGATCCACTATTCTGACAACCCCACGCCAAAAAAAAAAAAAAAAAAAAAAAAAAAAATACCCTTTAGAACCTCCAAAACTTCTCAAAGGCCTTTTAAACTACCTTGCCATTTTCCATGAAGGCTGAAGAGTAACAATGGTTCTCCAATCTATACCACTGGGGCAAACCAGAAATATTTAGCATTGCCCCATGCTTTTTGCAAAATGGCTGAGAGCCTCATGCTACATATATAACTGCTATTTCAGGAGCTTTGGCTATTCCACAGCTTTAACGTCATTCTAACCAGGCCATCTGGAATACAGCCAAAGAGGCCAATTCCTAAGAAATATAGCATTCCTTGGGAAGTAGCTATCATATCATTCAACTTAACATTCCCTCTTAGTTTTCAGAGGAAAGGAAATAAGGCTGTATGCTTAGTGTATACTAATTAGTACTTCAAACATCTAGGATTCTCTAATGCAAACAAAAAGACAACATGTTAGTTTTTGAGAGGCTGAATCAGTTACAGTAGGTAGAGTGTGCAGATCAAAGGGTAAAGAATAGGAGTTAGAAAGCTTTTTCTGTAAAAGTTCGGATAGTAAATATTGTAGACTTTGAGGAACACTTATAGTACCGGTTGCTTGTTTTTTTTCTTAAAGGACAGGACTTTTTTTTTTTTTAAACAACTTTTTAAAATGTAAAACCATTCTAACATTGGGGCAGTACAAAAATAGGCTTCATGGTCCAGTCACTGAACCCTGAATTAGAATTTTTTTAAAAATTTAGATGTTTCGATGTATGTGTGTGTGTGTGTGTATATATATATACACATATATATACACACATATATATATACACATATATATATACACACACACACACACACACACACACATATATATATATATATAGAGAGAGAGAGAGAGAGAGAGTTTTGCTTTGTGTCCCAGGCTGGAGTGCAATGGCACGATCTCGGCTCACTGCAACCTCCGCCTCCCAGGTTCAAGCTATTTTCCTGCCTCAGCCCCCTGAGTAGCTGCAATTACAAGGGCCCACCACCACACCCAGCTAATTTTCATAGTTTTAGTAGAGACAGGGTTTCACCATGTTGGCCAGGCTGGTATTGAACTCCTGACCTCAGGTGTTCCTCTCACCTCAGCCTCCCAAAGTGCTAGGATTACAGGCATAATCCACCATGCTCAGCCTGCCAAATATATTTTTAAAAGACTCTCAAAGAATACTACTGAAATCCAGGATCTGTATCTCATCTCATGTATTCCATCTATCTGTTGTACTTCATTTTAGTGAGGAGATTTCCATTTAATTTAATAGAATGTATTTTGATTTTGTCAGTATAAAAATTGTCTCTGTCTAGGACAAGGCTTATCAAAGATAACTAGGAAGGCTTAACTTATGGAGGGTAAGTGTAGTATTCCCCATGTGCCAAAGTTGTCAGAGCACAGAGTCTGGAACTCCCTTTTACTCAAAAATATAAACTTTATTGATGTATGGTTTATACTCAGTGAAAGGCATACATTTTAATTGTACAGTTCCTTGAGCTGGAGCACTTGTGTAGCCCTGCCATTATAAATATTTCCATCACTCCAGAATGTTCCCCCATGCCTCTCTTTGGTCAAACACCTCCATTCCAGGCAACCACAGATCTGAATTTGATCAGAATATATTAGTTTTGCATTTAAAAAAATTTCATATAGATGGAATCATACAATAATGTACTCATATCATATGTATGCTTTTGTGTCTAGCTTCTTTTACTCAGCATAACGTTCCTGAGATTCTTTCATGTTGTTGTGTGCATCGGTAGTTCATTCCTTTTCATTGTTGAGTAGCATGAATACATACTGTATGAATATCCTATGATCTGTTTATTCATTCCTCTGTTTCCAGCTTTCAGCTAGTATGAATTGAGCTGTTAATATATACACGGCGTTTGTGGATACAGATTTTCATTTTCCTTGAATAAATACCTAGGAATGGAGGTTCAAACTTCAAATGTTAAATGTAAGTTTATCTTTATAAGAAATTGACAAATTGTTTCCCAAAGTGTTTATACAATTATTATACCCCTAGCAGCAACATATGAGAGTACCCCTTGCTTCACTTCCTTGTCAATACTTGATACTGTCAGTCTTTTTCCTTTTAATTAATTCCTGTAGTTTTGACTTTCATTTCCCTGGTGGCTAATGGTATAGAAAATGTTTTTATGTACTTTTAGACAACTGATACATATTCTTTCGTGATTTTTCAAGTTCCTGCCCAATTATGTTTTGTTGATTTTTGGTTTTTGTTTTTTTTAGAGGCAGGGTCTGGCTCTGACACCCAGGCTGGAGTGCGGTGGCATGATCACTACAACCTCTACCTCCCAGGCTCAAGCAATCGACTCACCTCAGCCTCCTGAGTAGCTGGGACTACAGGCTGCCCCACCACACCCAGCTAAGTTTTTAGTAGGGATGGGGTTTTGCTATGTTGCCCAGGTCTGGAGCTCCTGGGCTCAAGTGATCCGCCCACCTCAGCCTTCCAAAGTGCTGGGATTACAGCCTGCCCAATTGTTTAATTGAGTTGTTCATCTCATCATTGTTGGTTCCTACGAGTTCTTCATTCTGTATATGTTCTGTATACAACTCTGTCTGAGTCCATTCTGGATGCTATAACCAGAATACCACAGACTAGTTAGCTTATAAACAAAAGAAGTTTATTTCTCATAGTTTTGGAGGCTACAAAATCCAAGATCAAGGCACCAACCAATTCAGTCTGATGAGGGTCAGTTTCCTGGTTCACAGAAATTGTGCCTTTTCATTGTCTCCTCACATGGTGGAAGGGGCAAACAAGATCCTTCCGGCCTCTTTTATTAAAACACTAATCCAGTTCATGAGGGTTCCGCCCTCATGATGCAATCACCTACCAAAGGCTCCAGCTCTTAATAGTATCACCTTGGTGGTTAGGATTTCAACATATGAATTTTGAGGGGACACAAACAATGGGACCGTTGCCAAGTCCACTGTCAGATATGCATATTACAAATATGTTTTCCCAGTTTATGGCTTGCATTTTCATTTTCTTAATGCTGTTTTTCAAAGAGCAAGTTTCAATTTTGAAAAAGTTCAATTTAATAGCTTTTGTCTTTTATGGTTCATATTTGTGTTTGTGCATGCCCTGTTTTTGTGTCATGAATATTTTTTCCTATGTTTTCTTTAGAAGTTTTTTTGTTTTGGCATTTACATTTAGGTCTGTAATCCACTTTGAAATAAGAAGTTTTAAAAACCTGGTAAGTCTATGTTCTACAACTTAGCTCTTTTGCAAAACAGTTTATTCTAGATTCCTTGCATTTCCATATAAATTCAGGAACTAATTTACTGTCTTCCCAGAAATGCCTACCGTGATTTTGACTGGGATTGTGTTGAATCTGTAAGTAAATCTGGAGAATGATATCTTCACAATACAGAGTCTAAAAGTCATGAACCTGATATATCTCTCTCCATTTATTATTTCTTAGGATTTTCTACATGCGTAACCATGTTGTTTGTGAATGTTAGTTTTACTTCCTTTAGCCATATGCCTTCTTTTCTTGCCCTACTGCACTGACTCCAGTACTATATTACAATGTATTCCAATACAATGGTGAATATAAGTGCTGAAAGAGGAAGGACATCTTTGTCTTCTTCCAGATCTTAGAAGTCAAACATTGTCTTTCACCATGAAGTATAATGTTAGCTATAGATTTTCCATAGATATCCTTCATTAGGTTTAGAAGTTTCTCTCTATTCTTACTTTGCTGAGCATGTTTTATCTTCTATGGGTACTGAATTTCTAAAATGCCTTTCGTGCATCTATTGCAATTGAGAGACAGCACTAGCTGGATTTCCTAGGCCAACTAAGAATCCCCAAGCCTAGCTGGGAAGGTGATTGCATCCACCTTTAAACATGGGGCTTGCAACTTAGCTCACACCCGCACACCCGACCAATCAGGTAGTAAAAAGAGCTCACTAAAATGCTAATTAGGCAAAAACAGGAGGTAAAGAAATAGCCAATCATCTATCGCCCAAGAGAACAGGAGGAGAGACAATGATCGGGATAGAAACCCAGGCATTAGAGCAGGCAACGGAAAGCCCCTTTGGGTCCCCTCCCACTTTATGGGAGCTCTGTTTTCACTCTATTAAATCTTGCAACTGCACACTCTTCTGGTCTGTGTTTGTTACGGCTCAAGCTGAGCTTTCGCTTGCCATCCACCACTGCTGTTTGCCACTGTCACACACCCGCCGCTGACTTCCATCCCTCCAGATAGGGCAGGTGTCCGCTGTGCTCCTGATCCAGTGAGGTGGCGTCCAATTGGGCTAGAGGTTCGCCATTGTTCCTGTGTGGGCTAAGTGCCCGGGGTTCATTCTAATGGAGCTGAATAGAGCTATAACACTCACCACATGGCCCAAGATTCCATTCCTTGGAAGCCGTGAGGCCAAGAACCCCAGGTCAGAGAAGAGGCTTGCCACCATCTTGGAAGCAGCCCGCCACCATCTTGGGAACTCTAAGAACAAATACCCACCAGTAACACAATGATCATATTACTTTCTCCTTTATTCTGTTAATGTGGTAAAATATATCGATTTTCAAATGCTGGATCAACATTTTGTAACTGGGTCAAGAGTTATTATCCTTTATATTACCGGATAAAGTTTGTTACTCTTTTTTATTTGTTTTGTTTTGTGGGGTTTTTTTGAGAATATTTTATGAGGAATATTGGTCTGTAACTTCTTTGGTAATGCCTGACACATTTTGGTATAGGGTTATGCTGGCCTTATAAAACAAGTGTGTCAGTGTTCTCTGTCACTCTGCTTCTGAAAGAGTTTCGTGTAAGACTGGTATTAATTCTTCTTTAACCATCTGGGCCTAGAGTATTCTCCTTGAAAAGGTTTTTATTATGAGTTAAATTTCTTTAATGGAAATAGAACTATCCACATTTTCATTTTCTTTCTGTTTCAATTTAAATAATGTGTGTTTTTCAAAAAATGCTTCTTTTGTATGTAAATTGTTAAGGTTACTGATATAAATTTGCTCATAATAGTCCCTAATTGACTTTTTAATACCTGTATATGGTTTATCCTCTTTCATTCATAAAAGTTTAAACTTATATTTTCTCTTTTCCTTGATTAGTCTTGGTAAGGATTTATTAATTTTATTAATCTTTTCAAAGATCTGGCTTTTGGTTTTATCTTTTTCTTTTTTAAATACATTTTCTATTTCATTTATTTCTGTTCTTTATTATTTCTTTCCATCTATTTACCTAGGCTTTAATTTGCTCTTCATTTTCTAGCTTGTTAAGATAGAAACTTAGATCTATCTTCTTTTCTAATATAGGCATTTAAACCTATAAACTTGCCTGTAATTTCTTGATACCTTTTAAAAATACCGATAATGGTGCCAATCCTGGCCAACTGTCATCATCCCCAAATATGATAGGTCAGTGGGGTGGTATATACCCAGCTGTCTGTCAACCCAATAGATTTCAGCATAATAGTTTCTGTGAAGATCTAGGCAATTCCAACTCCAAGGCTATAGCCTCAGAAAAATTTGGGGTTATGCTACCAAGGCAAAGGTTCAAAACTAGGACCACTGTGGCAACAACCTTAGCCATAAGAAATGAAGTGGAGTACATGGCAAAAGCAGGTCTACCCCAGCTTCCTTTTTAGGTCTCTTCCTTCAGATGAAATTAACTAGATAATTTACAAATGCCTCCAGTAATTTGTAACAGAGGTGTTATGCTATACATACGCTCAAATGTTAGGCATAATTAATCCTTGAGTTGTTATTAATGGTTTATTATAAGTTCTAAAAGCAAATGAATATGTATCTTCCCTGATTCTTGTTTGTTTTGAGACAGGTCTCCCTCTGTCGGCTCACTGAAGCCTCCACCTCCCAGGCTCAAAAGATTCTCCCACCTTAGCCTCCCAAATAGCTGGGGCTACAGGCACATGCCACCATGCCCGGATAATTTTTTTTTTTTTGGTAGAGATAGGGTCTCACTATGTTGCCTAGACTGGTCTCAAACTCCTGAATTCAAGTGTTCCTTCTGCCTCAGCCATCCAGAGTGCTTGGATTACAGGCATGAGCCACCCCATCTGGCCACTTCCCTGATACTTATGCTATAAGTGGGACAAATGTGGAAACAAATATTAAAATCTTGATGTTCTATCCATCTGTCCAACTTTAACATAAACCATCTACAGACGACTCCTTTAGAAAATGATATCCCCTCGGATTAAGCTATCATAAATTTTTTGAATCCAGTATCTGTTCAAATTATGAGAGGAAAGAGGAAGGAAGAAAGGAAAAATTCTATTTTATGTAACATAAAAAAGAAAATCAGATTAGTATAGATACCACCATATCTATTAATCTATTACCGCCAGTTCAATTAATCAAACCATATGATGGCTGAAGCTAACAGTATCCAAAGATGTTGGAATACTACTGACCATGCTATCGCTTCAGTAGAAGCAGTCACCAAAATGTAAACTTTCATTGGAAAATAGATACATTTCTTCATTCATACACAAAGCACATGCTTCTCAAATAATCCTTTTATATTTTAAAATCAGGAATCTTTTCACTTAGAAGTTGAAACTCCAAACGTTAAAATATTTGATCAGCTGCTTCAATCCAGGGAGAACTTCAGTTTGCTTTGTTTTTGCTTTGTCACAAAAACTATTTAAAATCTCTATGGAAGAACATTTTCTAATACTCACAAACTGAATAAGTAACCTAGTGAATTCTACAGTAACAGTTTCATCTGACTTTTTACTACCAGGAGAAGCCTCTCAAAATCTGTAATGAAAAAACTGAAACAGTAAATCTAGTATGAATTCCCTAATATTTAAAAGGGCCATCTTCATCAACTACACTCGGCAAATCTATTAAAAAGCCTTCTTAGAATAATATATTGTAGTCTCAACAATACACAGATCTATAAAAGCTTCTGTTTTGTCAACTAAAATCAGAACTTCCACAGGATAACTAAAATATTTTAGGGATAAGGTCATCAGTTAATATCCCATGCCCTAAATTACTTTTCAGGCTGCAGTCACTACTCCCAGGCCATCCATTACAGACATGTGGTAAATCAAGGTAGTATTTGTGTAAGTACCTGCTTCAAAGCTGCTTTTTCTTTCTTTTACTTCAAAAAAAAAAACCTCAGTTTTACTTGCAGTTACCTCTGTTATCCACCAGTGTGCTAAAAAGGTTTTTGTTACATATGAATAAGAATACAAATCTGGCTCTTAAAATTTCACAAAAGGATAATGACAATATGCTTCTTTCAAAAACGTTCCTTATTTTAGCCAAAAGCTTATATTAGGAGAAGTATAAGAGCTACAGGGGCTTTTAAGTACCACTATGTTTGGGTTATAATTCAGCACGTGGCCAGAATCACATAGATTTCATGACATCTAAGAACTAGGTGATAGCAATGCAGTCTTTCAGCTATTAAAAACTCTGAACACTCAAAAACAATTTATTTTATTACAAATCATGTTTATGGAGGTATAATTTATATGCAGTAAAAGTCATCCTTTCCTCATTTTCCTTGAGGAAGACATACTATGGGATTTATTGATGACAAATACTTCCACATTCTTTAAATATTATCTCTGTGTGAAGCTAAATAATTAGGTAGCAAAGTACCATATTCCACAGAACTATCTTTACTGAGTTAGCATTTGACATTACATATTCAGCCTTTCAGACTTCAGCATGCTCAAATCTAGAACCCCAGTCCATATAAGAATTTGGATTTAGGTACCACATACGCATCTTTTATAAAAGCACACTGAAGTCACTGTCTACCATATTACTCCAAATTCCCATACCTAGTATAACCATGTATCTTTGGTTATATTTTTCCAATTCTGTGCCTGAAAAATAAAAAAAATGGTGCTCTTATTTTTTAAAAAGAATGCATTAAGAGACATATATAATTTAGCATTTTCTTTTTGCTTTCATTAGCAGAAATTAATAATCAAATTCATTACTCAACTGTACAAAATAGCTCATCTCAGGTACTTGAAAGCATCTTTGTCACTGTGTTTATCTATTTTTACATGAGTTTTAATTTTGTAAACTCTTTCAGATCTTTTAGTAAATAGAAAGGCAATCACTCAGTCTAAAAAAAAATCATATTATGGTCCATTGTTCTCCTTTAACTTTTTCTGCTAATGATATTATCATTCTCTGTTCAAATGAGAGAAAAATTAGATCATGGGAATCGTTATCTAATGAATGTGAAATGACCTTTTCTTCATTATCATCAGTTTCCAGACCTCTGCCTAATCTTGAAAGATCAATTAGTGAACTCAAACAAATTTACAAGAAAAAAACAAACAACCCCATCAAAAAGTGGGCGAAGGACACGAACAGATACTTCTCAAAAGAAGACATTTATGCAGCCAAAAAACACATGAAAAAATGCTCATCATCACTGGCCATCAGAGAAATGCAAATCAAAACCACAATGAGACATCATCTCACACCAGTTAGAATGGCTATCATTAAAATGTCAGGAAACAACAGGTGCTGGAGAGGATGTGGAGAAATAGGAACACTTTTACACTGTTGGTGGGACTGTAAACTAGTTCAACCATTGTGGAAGTCAGTGTGGTGATTCCTCAGGGATCTAGAACTAGAAATACCATTTGACCCAGCCATCCCATTACTGGTATATACCCAAAGGACTATAAATCATGCTGCTATAAAGACACATGCACACGTATGTTTATGGCGGCACCATTCACAATAGCAAAGACTTGGAACCAACCCAAATGTCCAACAACAATAGACTGGATTAAGAAAATGTGGCACGGCCGGGCGCGGTGGCTCACGCTTGTAATCCCAGCACTTTGGGAGGCCGAGGCGGGCGGATCACGAGGTCAGGAGATCGAGACCACGGTGAAACCCCGTCTCTACTAAAAATACAAAAAAATTAGCCGGGCGTAGTGGCGGGCGCCTGTAGTCCCAGCTACTCGGAGAGGCTGAGGCAGGAGAATGGCGTGAACCCGGGAGGCGGAGCTTGCAGTGAGCCGAGACTGCGCCACTGCACTCCAGCCTGGGCGACAGAGCAAGACTCCGTCTCAAAAAAAAAAAAAAAAAAAAAAAAAAAAAGAAAATGTGGCACATATACACCATGGAATACTATGCAGCCATAAAAAATGATGAGTTCATGTCCTTTGTAGGGAAATAGATGAAACTGGAAATCATCATTCTCAGTAAACTATCGCAAGGACGAAAAACCAAACACCGCATGTTCTCACTCATAAGTGGGAATTGAACGATGAGAACACATGGACACAGGAAGGGGAACATCACACTCCGGAGACTGTTGTGGGGTGGGGGGAGGGGGGAGGGATAGCATTAGGAGATATACCTAATGCTAAATGACGAGTTAATGGGTGCAGCACACCAACATGGCACATGTATACATATGTAACAAACTTGCACATTGTGCACATGTACCCTAAAACTTAAAGTATAATAATAATAAAATAAAATAAAAAAAGAAAGATCAATTAGTATCCTTTTACTTATTTTTCTTTGATTTATATAGTTATATTTGATTGCTTAATTTGTACTTTGATCTAGAGCTCATGGGTGTATGTGAGCTCATGGATGTGGAGGAAAGGGAACCCTCATACACTCTTATGTGTGTGTGTATTAGGGGTTGGAAGTAGGATAAAGAGAGAATACAGAAAGAAAAAAGGAAAGAAATTATGGAAAAGTTTGAATCCTATCCCTATTTGGAATATTCCTGAATACAGTACCTGTCTGTTCCTTTTCTATGAACTAGGAACTCTGAGATTTGTTGATAACAAAGCATGTTACATAAATGATAAATATATTCTCAAGGCTTCCCCTTTCCCATGAAAGACGTCTAAGTGCAGGATTCCTTAAAACTGTAGATCTCCAACCGTAGTATAAAACTAGAAATCAGTAACAGGAGGAACATATAAAAATTCACAGGTACATGGAAATTAAACAGCATGCTCCTGAACAATCAATAAGTCAATGAAGAAATTATAAAGAAAATTTAAAATTTTTTTGAGAAAAATGAAAATAAAAACACAACATACCAAAACCTATGGGATGCAGCAAAAGCAGTTTGAGAGGGAAGGTTACAGCAATAAATGCCTACAAAGAAGAAAGGTTGCAAATAAAAAACCTAATCTTGGATTTCAAAGAACTAGAACAACAAAGACAAACTAAGCCCAAAATTAGTAGAAGAAAGAAAATAAAGATCAGACCAAAAATAAATGGAGTAGAAAGTAAAAACAAAACAAAACAAACAAACAAACAAACAAAAACCTGTAATCCCAGCTACTCAGGAGGCTGAGGCAGGAGAATCGCTTGAACCCAGGAGGCAGAGGTTGCAGTGAGCAGAGATTGAGCCACTGCACACCAGCCTGGGCGACAAAGGGAGACTCCATATCAAAAAAAAAAAAAAAAAAAAAGAAAGAAAGAAAGAAAAAAAATCAATGAAATGAGTTGTTCATTTGAAAACATAAACAAAACAAACAGCTAGACTAAGAAAAAGTGAGAGAAGACTCAAAATCAGAGATAAAAAAGGAGACATTACAACTGATACTACAGAAATTAAAGGATCATAAGAAATTAAAATGCTCATCATCACTGGCCATCAGAGAAATGCAAATCAAAACCACAGTGAGATACCATCTCACACCAGTTAGAATGGCCATCATTAAAAAGTCAGGAAACAACAGGTGCTGGAGAGGATGTGGAGAAATAGGAACACTTTTACACTGTTGGTGGGACTGTAAACTAGTTCAACCATTGTGGAAGTCAGTGTGGCGATTCCTCAGGGATCTAGAACTAGAAATACCATTTGACCCAGCCATCCCATTACTGGGTATATACCCAAAGGACTATAAATCATGCTGCTATAAAGACACATGCACACGTATGTTTATGGCGGCACTATTCACAATAGCAAAGACTTGGAACCAACCCAAATGTCCAAAAACGATAGACTGGATTAAGAAAATGTGGCACATATACACCATGAAATACTATGCAGCCATAAAAAATGATGAGTTCATGTCCTTTGTAGGGACATGGATGAAACTGGAAAACATCATTCTCAGTAAACTATCACAAGGACAAAAAACCAAACACCGCATGTTCTCACTCATAGGTGGGAATTGAACGATGAGAACACATGGACACAGGAAGCAGAACATCACACTCCGGGGACTGTTGTGGGGCGGGGGGAGGGGGGAGGGACAGCATTAGGAGATATACCTAATGCTAAATGACGAGTTAATGGGTGCAGCACACCAACATGGCACATGTATACATATGTAACAAACTTGCACATTGTGCACATGTACCCTAAAACTTAAAGTATAATAATAATAATAAATAAAAAATAAAGAAATTATTATGAACAATTATATGCCAACGAATTAGATAACTTAGAATGGATAAATCTGTCTACATATGCAACTGATCAAGGATGAAATATTACTGATTCAGTCTCCTTACTCACCTATTTCTTCATGTAGATAAGGAGACTGAATCAGTAATAAAAAGTCTCCTATCAACAAAAAGCCAGATAGTTAAAAAAACTAACAAATATTTTAAAATATAGCTGAATTCTACCAAATATTTAAAACACTAACACCAATTCTTCTCAAACTCTTCCAAATAATTGAAGGGGAGGAATTACTTCCAAACTCATTCTGCTAGACCAGCATTACTCTGATACCAAAACCACACAAAGGTACAACAAAAAAAGAAAACTACAGGCCAATATATATGATGAACATACATAAATATCCTCAACAAAATACTAATAAGCCAAATAGAACACCACATCGAAAAGATCATCAACCACGATCATAATTAATCCCAGGGATGCAAGGATGATTCACTATATGTAAATCAATAAATGTGATACATCACATTAGAAGAAGAAATGATAAAAGTCAAAGTCATTTCAATAAATGCATTAAAATCATTTGACAAAATTCCACATCACTTCATGATTTAAAACTCTCAAATAAGATGCAAAAGAAATGTACGTCAAAACAGTTATGGCCATATATGACAAACTCCTAGCTAACATCATGCTGAATGAGGAAAAGCTGAACTGGAACAAGATATGGATGTCCATTCTCACTTCTATTCAACACAGTACTGGAAGTCTTAGCCAGAGAAATGTGGCAAAAGAAAGAAAGAAAAGGCATCCAAATTGGAAAGAAAGAAACCGAATTGTCCCTGTCTGCAGTTGACATGATTTTATATATGGAAAACCCTAAAGACTGTACCAAAAAACTGAGAATGAATAAATGAATTTAGTAAAGTTGCAGGATACAAAATCAACTTATAAAAGTGTGTCAGTAGCATTTCGATGCACTAACGGTGAACTATTTAAAAAAAGAATCATGAAAACAATTCCATTTAAAATATCTAGAGGTTTATATCTGAAAGACAGGCAATAACAAATGCTGGCAAGAATGTGGAGAAAAGGGTACCTTTATACACTGTTGGTGGGAATGTAAATTAGTACAACCACTATGGAGAACAGTAAAATGGAACTACCATATGATCCAGCAATCCCATTGCTAGGTATAACCAAAAGAAAGGAAATGAGTATATTGAAGAGATATCTGCACTCCCATGTTTGTTATAGCACTGTTCATACTAGCCAAGACTTGGAAGCAACATAGAGTCCATCAACAGATGAATGGATAAAGAATATGTGGTACATATAAACAATGGAGTACTATTCAGCCTTAAAAAATAATATCCTATCAATTGCAACAACATGGATGGAACTGGAGATCATTATGTTAAGTGAAATAAGCCAGGCACAGAAAGACAAACATCACATTTTCTCACTGATCTGTGATATCTAAAAATCAAAATAACTGAATTCATGGACATACAGAATAGAAGGATGGTTACCAGAGGCTGAAAAGGGTAGTTGTTGGGAGAATGCAGGGAAAAGGTGGGGATGATTAATCAGAAAAAAAGAAGAACGAATAAGACCTACTATTTGATAGCATAACAGGGTGACTATAGTTAATAATAACTTAATTGTACATTTTAAAATAACTAAAAGGGTGTAATTGGATTGTTTACAACACAAAGTATAAATGCTTCTGAGCATGAATACCCCATTCTCCATGATGTGATTATTTCACATTGCATGCCCACATCAAAACATCTCATGTAACCCATAAATATATACACCCACTACGTACCCACAAAATTTAAAAATAAAAAATAAAATAGCTATAAAAACATTTAGGAATAAAATTAACCAAGGAAGTGAAAGATCTGTATATTAAAAACTATAATATATTGATGAAATAAATTGAAGACACAAATAAATGGAAAGATATTCCATGTTCATGGACTGAAAAAATTAATATTGTTAAAGTGCCCATAGAGTCCAAAGTGACCCATGTATTCAATGGAATCCCCATAAAAATGCCAATGACATTCTTTACAAAAATAGAAAAATAAATCTTTAAGATTTATAGACCTTGAATAGCCAAAACAATCTTCAGCAAAAAGAACAAAGCTGGAAGCATCACATGACTTGGCTTCAAAATACACTACAAAGCTATAGTAACCCAAACAGCATAGGATTGGCATAAAAACAGAAAGCTAGACCCAAGAAACAGAATAGAGAGCCTGGAAATAAATTCACACATTTACAGCCAACTGATTTTCAACAAAGGTACTAAGAACATACAATGTGGAAAGAACAGTCTCTTCAATACATGGTTCTAAGAAGACTGCATATCCACATGCAGAATAATAAAGCTAGACCCTTATCTCTCACCATTTGCAAAAATAAACTGTAAATGGATTAAAGATGTTAAGACTCGAAACTATGAAACTACTAGAAGAAAATAAAGAGAAAACGCTCAAGGACATTGGTCTGGGCAATGATTTTTTTGGATATGACTTCAAAGGCACAGACAACAAAACTAAAAATAGACAAATGGGATTGCATCAAACTAAAAAGCTTCTGCATCGCAAAGAAAACAACCAACACAGTGAAGAGACAACCTACAGAATGGGAGAAATTATTTGCAAACTATACATCTGATATGATTTGGCTGTGTCCCCACCTAAAATCTCATCTTGAATTGCAATACCCAAAATCCCCACATGCCAAGGGAGAGACCAGGTGAAGGTAACTGAATCAGGGGAGCGGTTTCCCCCATGCTGTTCTCATGATAGTGAGTGAGTTCTCATGAGATCTGATAGTTTTATAAGTGTTTGGTAGTTCCTCCTGCATTCATTCTCCTTCTTGCCACCCTGTGAAGAAGGTGCCTTGCTTCCCCTTTGCCTTCCACCATGACTGTAAATTTCCTGAGACCTCCCCACCATGCTGAACTATGAGTCAATTAAACCTCTTTCCTTTACAAATTACCCAGTCTCAGGCAGTTCTTTATAGCAGTGTGAAAATGAACTAATAAAACATCTGATGAGGGGTTAACAATGAAAATTATATGAGGAACTCAACTCAATAGCAAGAAAACAAACAACCCAATTTAAAATGAGCAAAAGATGTGAATAGACATGCCTTAAAAGAAGACATACAAATGGCCAACAGGAATATGAAAAAATGTGTCACTAATTGTCTTGGAAATGCAAATCAAAACCACAATGAGATATCACCTAACTCCTGTTAGAATGGCTATTATCAAAAGACAAAAGATAACAACTGCTGGCAAGGATGTGGAGAAAAAGAAACCCTTGCACGTTTTTGGTGGGAATATAAATTAGTAAAACCATATTCAAAACAGTATGAATGTTCCTCAAAAAATTAAAATTCGAACTACCATATGATCCAACAATCCTACTACTGGGTATATATACAAAAGAAATTAAATCAATATACTAAAGAGAGATCTGCACTCCCATGTTTATTATAGCACTATTACCAATAGCCAAGATATAGAATCAACCTGAGAGTCTATCAGCAGATCAATGGATAAAGAAAATGTGATATATATATATATATATATATATATACACACACACATATACACACACACATATACACACACACACACACACAATGGAATACTACTCAGCCATAAAAAAGACAATCCTGTCATTTTCAACAACATGGATGAAACTAAAAGATACTACATTAAGTGAAGTACGCCAGGCACAGAAAAACAAATACCACATGATCTTACTCATATGCAGACTCTAAAAAAAGTTGACTTCATTGAATTAGAAAGTAGAATGGTGGTCACCAGAGGCTGTGGTGGTCAGGAGGAAGGGAATGTTGAGATGTTGGTCAAAGGATACATAATTATAGTTAGATAGGTGGAATAAACTTAACAGGTCTACTGCACAGCATGATGCCTACAATTAATGGCAATATAGTATATTCTCACAAAATGCTAATTCTAGAATCTAGGTGGCAGGTTTTTGGATGTTTACCTTGTAATTCTTTCAATTATTCTGTATATTTGAAATTTTTCCTAATAACAGTTTTGGGGAAAAAAAATCTTTGGTTGTACCCCGTCCCTCCTCCTGCTCTGGACTACAGACTACTGTGCTCCCAAGAGTAATTTATACCTTCATTAAGCAAGTGAGTATTTACTGAGCACCTATTGTATATCAAACACTGTGCTTAGTAAGGCATATACAAAGTTGAAAAGACATAGTCCATGCTCCTCAGCATTTAGCCCTGTGGAGGAGGTCAACATGTACAATGAAATTGTGCACAGTGAGAGATACATAGAAGATATATGGAAGCTCAGAGAGAAAGAGTAAATAACCAGGTCATAGCACAGGGAATAGAGTTAAAGGCAAGGAAGGCATCACAGACAAGGTGATGTTGTCTTAATTTCAAAGAAGATGGCATGACCAGAAGTGCTGCAAACTTGACCACCTGTTTTTGAAGGAAGACTATAGAAATTATTCAGGCATGCTGCAGAAAAAAGGGCATGTACAAAGGCATGAAAGAACTTGACAGATTTATTATGTGCCAGATGGAATGCTAAGTTCTTTCCTATGTTCTCATTTGATCTCATAAGTCCTATGAGATGCAAATAGGTTTAGGGAAGGTACCTAACTTGGGCAAGGTCATATAGCTAATAAATGGTAGAATCAGCATTTGAACCCAAGTGTGTTCCAACATAAAGCCCATACCCTTATTACCTTCATTATATCACTTAGATTCTCTCTGTGTTGAATTATCCTTCTTAGATATTTGTGTTTGTGTCCATGGAAGATGGGGGTACCTATGTTCTGATTTGCCTTGGGTTTCAATAGAGATGGAGGATATCCTATCCTCAAAAGGAAAAATAACAGTCTGATCAAGGGAGGCTTAATCCTTTTCATTTTCTGTCTTCTGGGCTTAGAAAGGAGGACTTTTAATTTCATTATGTAACATATTAATTATCATGCTGACCACAGGATAAAACTTAGGAAACACAGAGAGTTGATAAGGCTTAATATTTCTGCCACTAACATTTATACATAATGTAAGTTCTCCTTAATAAAATAAATATGGAAAATACTTGACTTTTTTTTTTTTGCCTTGTAACTGTTATCCATTGATAGGAATGCTAACATTGAAAATAAATTTTCACAGGGCAGTAGGAGTTTCTTGGTTAACCCGAAATACACAATGACTACTACTGCTCTTGACTTACCTTAAAATTATTAAAGAAAGTTTTTAGTTTTCCAAATAGATTATACCCAAACATTTACAATTCTCTTTTCTCCAAAATGCTCCCTCACACACAAACCTTAACTGGGTTGCTATAAGAAATACAGGATGGTATTTCTCTTTTGTCCCAGGAATAGGCAACATGCAGTACTAGTTGATAAGATAAGCACATTTATAGGTAAAAAGGAAAGCTCAGACTCATGGGAAGAATGAAAAGGGAAATCAAAAGATGTTCTCTAACAAGATAAAGAGGCTGCCATGTGAGAGTGCAAGCATGGGTCAAACTTCTAAAACATTCCCATTCAGCTTCTTGGTACTGCTAACATACTGACATATTTGCCAATTTACTTGCTATTGATAAACAGTGGCAAAGTTCATCAGTTTTAACTCTGACACGTGTTTCTCCAATTTCTAATGCAAATATTGAACTGTCACGATTTTTTCAGTACAGATTGAATAGCAACGCTGAGAAGAGACAATACTAACACAGACCTCCTTTTTACTTAAACAAGAGTTTGATATTTACGTAAAGCAATTTGCCATTTATTAGACAAACTGTTTCATCTATAATCTACAAAGAACTTCTGCCAACATGAGGCTAAAACACATAAATTAGCCTTTGGATTATCATTTTTGGCAGCAGTAGGCCTTAAATGAGTATGTCAGGGGAACAACCAAGTAAAAAATATGTGGAATAAATTTATTTACAAACTAAGAAGAGATCTGTTCTCACATAAGATGGGAGACACAAAGAGATACCAAGGAAAGCCTAATTTTCAGTAATCCCACAATCAGCTGAATAGAAAGAGGTCACAGAGTGACAAAAATCATAAGACACTAGTTGTTTAAAAGAAATTACAGAAACATTTATAGAAAGATTACTTAATATAGTACGTAAGAATACAAGTGGCTTTCAAAGAATTCTTTGCATTAATTTCTCTACCTGTTAAATAACTAACATTTATTTATTAGTTACTACTACTCTACTGTTCCATTTATTTACATATATTAATTTATTTAATCATTGTAACACCCCTCTGGGAGTAAGTACTCTTATTATCCTCAATGTTATAGATAAAGAAGATAAGGCTGGGCGCGGTGGCTCACGCCAGTAATCCCAGCACTTTGGGAGGCCAAGGCAGGCGGCACCTGAGGTCAGGAGTTCAAGACCAGCCTGGCCAAACATGGCCAACATGGTAAAACTCCATCTCTACTAAAAATACAAAATTATCTGGGCACTGTGGTGCACGCCTGTAATCCCAGCTACTCGGGAGGTTGAGGCAGGAGAAACGCTTGAACCCAGGAGGCAGAGGTTGCAGTGAGCCAAGATTGCACCATTGCACTCCAGCCTGGGCAACAAGAGTGAAAGCTCTGTCAAAAAAAAAAAAAAAAAAAAGAAAAGAAAGAAGAAAAAGAAAGAAAGAAAGAAAGAAAGAAAGAAAGAAAGAAAGAAAGAAAGAAAGAAACCATAATCACAAAATTCACTAGAGTGTTTTACTCTGGTAGGGAAAGACTGGATCTAAGAGGAGCACCTGGAAGGTATTAAAAAATATTGGTAATATTTCCTAAGTTGTAGGTTCAAGGATGTTACTTCTGTTACTTTTTCAAATAATACATTATTTTTATTCATCTGAATGTATATTACACAATTTAAAAAATTAGTTAAAATATTTTGAAAATTACTCACTAGTAATCATCCATTCAATGGTTTGTGTGCACATTGTGCACATGTACCCTAAAACCTAAAGTATAATAAAAAAAAAAAAGATTTCAATTTGGGTGATTTCTCCAGAATATAAATATATTGAAGACACATCTCAAGGCTTCACTGGAGGTTAATGTAAGATTCAAATAGTGAAGTAGTTAACAAATGACAACTATTCTTGGGAATAATTGTACAAAGTATACAAATTGGGCAAACTGTGTGCAAATATATACAGTCAATTCTCATCATTCTTAATACTCATGTTCTATAAAGGTGCCCCAACACTGAATAGGCAAACATTTAATTACTACCCCTAGGGGATAACAGAGGGTTAGGCTCCTGAGAACCCCTGGTCACAACATTTTCAGCAACAAATCAATGCACAAAGTTGTTTTAAGTGTATTTCTGTTTAAAGATACCTTATTTAATATATATTGTTGTTTCATTAATATTGAACTCATGGCCAACATTACTGTAATTCATGCGTCAACGAAGCTTATGTAATGTGTATTTTCTTTGCAAGGCACATCACAGCCTCCGAGTCCCTAGAAACACTAGACAGCATTTCAGCACTGCACCTAGAGACCATTTCAAACAGAAAAATCACCAAGAAGCACAAAAATGCAAAAAACATGACAGTAAGTATATAGCAGGAGAATACTTGTTTACAGTATGAGAGATGAAATAAGAAGGCAGAGCATCAACTTGTTCCACCTGAACTTGAAATGTGTGCATAAGGTGACTCAAATTTTTTGACACTGCATATTCACATATCAGTGAATAACCATAAAAGTATTGAGAGTATTGATTTTGTGGTTACAAATAAATTTAAGTAAGTAGGTGAATTTGCAAATACGGAATCTGTAAATAATGAGAATCAACTACGTGTGTGTGTATGTGAGTATATATACATATAAGCACAGGCATTCCCCTTCCTTAACGACAGGAATACGTTCTGAGAAATGTGTCATTAGGCAATTTTGTTGTTGTGCAAACATCATAGAGAGTACTTACACAAACTTAGGTGATACAGCTTATTACACATGTAGGCTATATGGTATAGCTTGTTGCTTCTGAGCTACAAACTTGTACAGCATGTTACAGTATATGCTATTTAGTCTTATGGACTGAATAGCAGGCAATTCTTTACTGGGTTGCTATACGAAACCATGTATGTGCTATAGTTTTATACAACAGTATGATAATTATTTGAGTGTCTAAACATAGAAATGGTACAGTAAAAATGTGGCATGAAAGATTAAAAATGGCATGCCTGTATAGGGCACTTACTGAGAATGCAGCTGGCAGGACTGGAAGTTGCTCTGGGTGAGTCAGTGAATGAGAGGTGGGTGAATGTGAAGGTCTGGAACATTACTGTACACTAATGCAGCCTTTATAAACACTGTACACTTAGGCTACAATAAATTTATTTTAAAAATATTTTTTCTTCAATGATAAAATCTTAGCTTACTGTAACTTTATTTTTAATTTTTAAAACCTGTTAACTTTTGTAATAATACTTTGCTTAAAACTACATTGTACAGCTATACAGAAATATTTTAATATTCTTTCTTTATATCCTTGTTCTATAATATTTTTCTACTTAAAATTTTTTCATTTATTTGTTTTTACTTTTTAAGCTGTTTTATTTAAAATGAAGACACAAATATCCACATTAGCCTAGGCCTATACAGGGTCAGAATCATCAATATCACCATCTTCCACCTTCACATCTTATCCCACTGAAGGTCTTCAGGGACAAAAATATGCATGGAGATGCTATCTCCAGTGGTCAAAATGCCTTCTTCGCCAGGCACAGTGGCTAATGCCTGTAATCCCAGCACTTTGGGAGGCCAAAGCAGGCAGATCATTTGAGGTCAGGAGTTCGAGACCAGCCTGCCCAACATGGTGAAACCCCATCTCTACTAAAAATACAAAAATTAGCCAGGTGTGGTGGCGGGAGGCTGAGGCAAGAGAATCACTTGAGCCTGGGAGGTGGAGTTTTGCAGTGAGCCGAGATGGTGCCACCGCACTCCAGCCTGGGTGACAGAGTGAGACTCTGTTTCAAAAACAAACAAACAAACAAAAAACAACAACCAGGCCAGGCGTGGTGGCTCAGGCCTGTAATCCCAGCATTTTGAGAGGCCAAGGTGGATGGATCACCTGAGGTCAGGAGTTCAAGATCAGCCTGACTAACACGGTGAAACCCCGTCTCTACTACAAATACAAAAATTAGTTGGGCGTGGTGGCACACATCTGTAATCCCAGCTACTTGGGAGGTTGAGGCAGGAAAATTGCATGAACCCAAGAGGCAGAGGTTGCAGTGAGCCGAGATTGCACCATTGCACTACAGCCTGGGCAACAGAGCCAGACTCCAACTCAAAAAAAAAAAAAAAAAGAGCCTTCTTCTGGATACCTCCTGAAGGACCTACCTCAGGCTGTTTTATGGTTATTTTATAAGTAGAAGAAATGCATCCTAAAATAATAATTAAAAAGCACAGTATAGTAAACACATAAACTAGTAATATAGTTGTTTACTGTCCTTATCAAGTGTTATTTACTGTACATAATTGTATATGCTATACTTTTATACACCTGGCAGCACAGTAGGTTTTATACCAGCATCAACACAAATAGGTGAGTAATGTGTTGCACTATAATGTTATGATGCTATGATGTCACTGGGTGATAGGAGTTTTTCAGCTCCATTATAATCTCATTGGACCACCGTTGTAAATGCAGTCCATTGTTGACTGAAATGTCGTTAAGGGATGCATAATGGTATATCTTACTAGATACACACATACAGCCATATCCAGAACTAGACCAAAAGAGTTTATTGCTGCATTAGCCTATAAAAATCATAACAAAATATTTTTAATTAATAAAACCAAAATTGCTATCGATTATAATAATGAATTATTAGTTTTAGGAAGGCCCACAAGCATTGGAAAAATTAAGTCAGTAAAGTATTAATATAGGTATATTCCCAGACTACAATTTTACATTTAAAAAATTGGTTCTAAATAAATATTTTTATTAAAATTTTTCAGTAGCCAATATTCCTCATGTTCTTTTTTCCTCAAGCCTTTAGAATCATTATCAACTACATGTTTTCTTACTCCTTTAGTATTCAGTACAAGTAGTCCACAATGATGAACAGATCATTTTCTAAAAGTTCTTTACCAGTTTTTCTTTGAAACTCAGCATGTATTTTCCCATAAAATCAATACGGTTATGAGGTTCTTAGATTAGCCTAGATCACAAAATTGGCCCCTTAATATACAGCCCAGAACAGTAACTAGTTGATAGTACTTTAAAATCACTGTTTGTTAAAAAATTTACTTAAAAGTTTTCTAATAGTAGTTCTGAATGCCAAACATCTCAAATTCCAGCTCTGCCACTTACTAGAATCACTTAACTTCCCTAAACTTTCATTTCTTTCACTGAGGCAACACATATTTATTATCTATCATGTGGAAGACTAGGGTAAGCAATGAATAAAATGGACAAAAAATTGCTCTCATATAGCTTATTTTCTAGTGGAAGATGATAGACAATGGCCATAATAAATAAATAATGTATATAGTATCTTTGAAGGCAATAAGTGCAATGGTGACAAAGCAGAGAAAAGGGCTGAGGAATGCTGAGCTAAGAAGAGGTTCCAATTTAAAAGAGTGGTTAAGGTAGGCCATATTAAGAAAGTAACACTTGAGCAAGGGATTCAGAGAGGTTAAAAGGCAAGCCATGTAGATTTCTAGGATAAGTGTTCCAGGCAGAGAGAACAGCCAGGGCAAGGGCTCTGAAGTGTGAGCAAGGCTGGCAGTGTGGCTGGGACAGAATGCATGATAGAGAGAATAGTCATACATGGAGTTTACAGCCTGGTAAATCACCATAAGAATGTTGGCTTTTATACTAAATGAAAAAGAAACCCACTGGAAGCAAGGTGAACGGGTAGGAGATATGTTAGTTTAGACCAGGGTAGTTACAGTGAAGTGGCAAGAAATAATCAGATTCTGGCTATGTTTTGAAGGTGGAGTCAGTAAGATTTCCTAAAAAATTGGTTGTGTGGTGCTGGGCAAGGGAATCGTGTGCAACCTGTTGACCATTCCATGGTTGCAAAAGAATATGCCTTGGGCCTGGAATAGTTTCTTACATGAAGATCAGGAGCCCTCACAGCCTGTGCTGGGATTATTACCTTGTTTAGGAATTTCTTTCCCTCTTCTGAGTTTGGTTTATACTTCTTTGTTCTGCTTAAGTGTGTGTCATATGGCGCCTGGCTTACCCTACTGCTATTTCTGTCCCTGGTGGAGAGTGAGCAAGGTCCTTCACTTGCAGCACAAGAGGGATGTATACAGATCATTCCCTGCCCTGGCTGTGAGACAAGATCCACTGACACTTACTCCTGATACTGTTGTTCTGTCTATTCTCTATGTGAGTAGAGTGTTGTTCCATCCAGTGCCTCTGTGAGTCATGTTTTTCTTGGCAACCCTAATACCTGCAAACCGTGTTGTGGGTTAATATCCTGGGATTGCTGTTCTGGTGGTAGGCAACAGGTATTACCTACTCAACATGTAGTGTAAGAGGAAGAAATTAGCAGCAAGGATGATTCAATGTTTCTAGACTGAGCAATTGAAAGAATGGAGTTACTGTTAGCTGAGATGGGAAAAAAAAAACTACGGGTGAGCAGCTTTTGTGAGAAAGATCAAACATTCTGTTTTACATAGGCTGTATTCGAGATATCTGTTAGAGCTCTAGAGGAGAAATCAAATAGGCAATTGAATATATAAGTTTGAAGTACAAGGAATTGCTTGGGGTCAGATATATAAATTTGGAAGTTATCAATGAATGCATGGTATTTAAAGCCATGAGACTGAATGAGGCTACCAATGCAATAAACGCAGATAGAAAAAAGATGTCCAAAGACTGAAATGAAGAAGTTGAGAAAAAGAGAAAGCATGAACAAAAGTGATTGCAAGAAAAAAAGAGAGTAGTAGAAGCCAAGTGAAGAAAGTGCTTGAAGAACAAGGGAGTGATCAACAGGTGCACGATGGTGCTGACAGGTCTGGAGGAAGAAGACTGAGATTTAATAATTAGAGTTATGATGTGGAATACATTTGTGTTCTTACCACACCATTTTCAGAAAAGTGGTATAGGTGAAATCCTAAACGAAAAGGGTTTAATAAAAAGTAAGAAGAGAGGAATCAGTAACAGCAACTATAGATCAATCTTTTGAGGGTGGTTTTTTTTTTTTTTTTTTTTTTTTTTGTAAAGTAAAGCACGTATCTTCATCTGTAACACACAGGTAAAAATAGAAACCACCATACAAACTTAAGGATTAAACACAATGCCTAGCACACAGGGATGTGCTGATTAAATGGCAGTAATGACTGGCTGATGTCAAGGAAAATTACTATGTCTTTCTTTCAAATAACCCATTTGATTTATCATCAGGAATGAATATGGAGCTGCCTGGATAGGGTCTTACTAATTGCTAAAATTCTTATGGATTCTTAGATTCACCACCTTCTTGAAAATAATCAGTTTTTCTTTACAGGTGCCTAAAACAAAAATCAATTTGTTTACCAGTTTCGTGTACCTTCTTTCCATTCTTGAAGCCAGAGATATCGATTTAGGTCTAACACATCTTTGCAAACTCTCATAAGTAAAACTCATGAAGAACAGAAAGGGTAATAAAATTCATCTTTAAAAAGTAATTAAGCTTCCTGTTCCCTTCTTGAAACCATTAGGCAGAGCAAGATAGAACATTCACACAGGGATGGCCTGGTGTGGAGTGTCAGACCCTAAAAAGAATGACAAGCCCACCTAGGTGGGGATGTGGGTAGCCAAGAATGGAGAATCATTGTATGACAAGATGAGTTCACCTAGGGTGACATCCTGGCACAGGGTGTTAGAGATTACTATGGTAAGGAGGGCATTTGCACACAAGAGAACTGGCAGCAGTAATGGGAGATTGGTTATATAGAGAGATACTGCTCAAAAAGATAAATATATTAAGGATAATGGGAGCTACATTTCTTCCTGTCAGAGAAGTTAGTTACAAATATAGGAAGGGGAACACTAGATTAATCTTCTGGTGTTGGACTGGAATTGGAAATACTGCTATGAATCCCTAGTTTTTAACACAAATGGTTATATATAGAAAAAAATATGGGCAGTGACATCAGCAAAAAGGCAGAGCAAGAATCACCAAAAACTAGCTCCTCCACAATAGCAGGAAATATCACAAAAATAATCAGCATCAACTTTTTCAGAACTCTAGAAATTGACCAAAGACCTGCAGCTGCCTGGAGGGTAATTATTCCAGAAAAATAACTGAATCTTGGTAAGAACAGGGAACTCTGTGGCATTTTTAACTTGCTTTGGTGCCATCTCCCACCCTCCAGCTCCATGATAACCTTGAAAACAGCTTGCATTTGCAATGACAAGCAGTCTGGCAGGCATCAGAGACAGTGAAATGCAAAGCCTTATTCCCAGAGAATTATCATTATTTGACCTGAATGGTGGTCCCCTGGAACACTCCACTTGCAAGACTCACCCAATATGAAAAGCCGTTTTCCTGGGGGCATTTGTCAAAAGCAGTTACAGGCAACTGTTTAATTTTGTGGCTGACTGAGGAGGTAGATACAAATTGGGGCAAATGACTATACAAGCAGTATGGAGTTTCCTAAAAAAACTACAAATAGAACTACCATATGATCCAGCAATCCCACTACTGGGAATTTATCCAAAGAAAAGGAAATCAAGATGTTGAAGGGATATGTGCACTCCTTTATTCACTGCAGCATTTACAATAGCCAAGATATGAAATCAACCCAAGTGTCCAATAACAGATGAATGGATAAAGAAAATGTGGTATATATACCAAATGGAATACTTTAAGCCACAAAAAAGAATGAAATCCTGTCATTTATGGCAACATGAAAAAGGAGGACATTATGTTAAATAAAATAAGCCAAGAACAGAAAGTTAAATACTGCATGTTCTCATTCATATGCAGAAGCTAAAAAAGTTGATCTCATAGAAGAAAGAAGTAGAACAGAGGATACTAGAAGCTTGGAAGGGAAGACAGAAGGGGGTGGAGAGAAAGATTTGTTAAAGTATACAAAATTACAGCTAAATGGGAGAAATAAGTTCTAGTGTTCTATAGCACTGTAGGATGACTATAGCTAACAATAATAAATAGTTTCAAATAGCTGGAAGGAGAATATTGAATGTTCTCAACACAAAGAAATGATAAATATTTCTGATGGAAATGCTAATTACCTTGATCTGAGTACTTTACATTGTATGTATCAAAATACCACTATGTAACCCTAATTATACACAATAAAAAATTGTGGCAAATACACTAATCAAAAAGCTTAAAAGGAAATGCTGGGGAATGAGACATCCATAAAGGCTTTGAAAGACTCAGATATATTTCTGAGAACTTAAGAGAGCAATGCTCATGTGCAGGGCTATGTACATGCTCAAGGCTTTACACTCTACACTCTTGCCTTTGGCTGACTTTGAAGTTCTATACAAGCAGGAGGTGAAAGCAAGACAGAGTTTTCAAATGAATGGTTGAGCAATAGAAACGCATGTTCAAACACACACAGAACTCCTTGGCAAAGACCGGTAGACTTACTGGTTCCAGAAATTTAAGGACATGTCTATTCAATCATTAGCCAACCACCAAGCAGAGATTTCAGTGGACAGACATGACAAAGAATACAAACTCTACAGAATTAGTTCACAAAAGTCAGTAACCAATCAAACAACTGCCACAACAAACAATAATATCACCAGACAAATCCATA
Organism: Hylobates moloch; assembly: GCF_009828535.3. Taxonomy (NCBI): domain Eukaryota; kingdom Metazoa; phylum Chordata; class Mammalia; order Primates; family Hylobatidae; genus Hylobates; species Hylobates moloch. The sequence goes on from NW_026652283.1 coordinate 59,171,134, forward strand.
AAAACAGAATGTAAGTTAATGATTGCCAAGGGCTGAGGGCAGGGGTAATAAAGGGTGAGTGACTTGTAATGGGTATAAGGTTTCTTTTTGGACTGATGGAAATGTTCTGAAATTAAGCAGTGGTAATGGTTGCACAACTCTGTAAATTCTAAAACTCACTGAATTGTACATTTATTCTATTCTATTCTATTCTATTCTATTCTATTCTATTCTATTCTATTCTATTCTATTCTATTCTATTCTATTCTATTCTATTCTATTCTATTCTATTCTATTTTTTGAGATGGAGTCTCACTCTGTTGCCCAGGCTGGAGTGCAGTGGCATGATCTCGGCTCACTGCAACCTCTGCCTCCCAGGTTTAAGTGATTCTCCTGTCTCAGCCTTGCAAATAGCTGGGATTACAGGCGCCCACCAACATGCCTGGATAATTTTTGTATTTTTTGTAGAGACAGAGTTTCATCATGTTGGAACAGGCTGGTTTCGAATTCCTGACCTCAGGTCATCCACCTGCCGTGGCCTCCCAAGGTGATGGGATTACAGGCGTAAGCCACTATGCCCGGCCTGAATTGTACATTTTAAAGGGGTGAATGTTATGTGAATTATGTATTAATAAAAAAGAAAATATGGGCACAAATATATGTTTGTATGCACACACACATGCATATATGTATGTATATACATATAGATTCCTTAGTTCTATACAATGAGATCATTTGTAAGCAATGACACCCCTATAACAATAAACACATTTACCATCCAGATCTTGGTTTCTTAATATTTTGACTAAAGGAAACAAGGCTCTTGGGAGAAAGATCTAATTCTAGAGCTGGGACAGAGAAATAAGCCTGGAACATCTTTATGAACCATAAAGAAAGGCAAGGCTCAAAGGATGATAGAATATATTAAAAGGACACAGAAACCAGCTTGAAGTCTTCCCATTGGACAATATAGGGACAATTTGAACACCAAAACAAATAATGATAGCAAGGAAATACAATCCATTGAATAAAATGAGAATTCATAAGTCCATATTGATATAACATATAAATAAATTAATAAATTGAAAGTCTGATGAGAAATGGGGCAATTAAATAGTTACAAAGTATCTCTACACAAAATACCTATTAATTACAATGGGTAAAAGAGTAATTTCATAGTGGAGTAGCCTGGTAGACACACCTTATTTATGTGATCATACTAATCATCACCAATAATGGGAAAAAATGAAACTGCATACATATTACCTGAGTGGAAGAAATAAGAACAGATTATTCTTTCTGTGTTGTTCCTGCCAAAGATGTATAACCTGAATCTAACCATGACAAAACATTAGACATGCCCAAATTGAGGGATATTCAAAAAAATGGCCTGTAATCTTCAAAAGCATCAAGGTCAAGAAAGTGAATGAAAGAGTAAGAAATGGTTCCAGATGGAAGGGAATTACAGACATGACAACTTAATGAAATGAGTGATTCTGAACTGGATCCTCTTTCTATCCTATCAAGAACATTTGGATGATTAGTAAAAACTGAATGATGTCTGTAGATTAGGTAGTACTGATTTGGATGTTGCATTATGATTATGTAGAAGAATATCCTTGTTTATAAGAAAAACATCCTAAAGTATTTGGGGGTGATGAGGTATTATGTTGGCAAATCACTCTCAAACAGTTTAGGAAAACAAAATTCTGTACTTGCAGCTTTTATGAGTTTGAGGTTGTTAAAAATACATAGAAATCTGGAAATAGATGTATATATAAATTTAACAGTATCATTTTCTCTGTTGAATCTAATAATAAAAAAATGAGTTTAAAAAAGGTTATTACATTTGTCCTATATGCTGGGGAAAAAGAGTATCAACATAAGCTCTAAAAATAGATTCACCAATGTGAAATAAACACTGGAGACAATAAATGTAGAAAACTAGATGTACTCACAAATATTTACTCACAAAGCAATTTTCTTATCTAACATAGCTGGCAAAATTCCTATATGTAAGTTTCCTTTTATGTAACATTGTAAAGAAGAAAAGGCCTTTGGCAACAATTTAAAAATGAATTCACATACTTTTTTTAAAGACACAGAAATGTAAAACAACTAGAATACCATATTCTTTTTTAAAAAATTGTCATGTCCCCGTTACAAGTAAACTACTATCTGAATACGGTAAATTACTCAGAGTGTTTAGTTTACATTCTTGGACTTTTGATTTTTAAATAGGGTCTAATACAGGACACCACTCATGAACTATACAAAATAAAGAAAAGCTATAGCCTTGCCCTAAGGAATGTAGCCTGAAAAGTTTTTATGAATAAAAGTACTTCACAGAAGAAGTGATAGAAATAGAATGCTCTTTTAGGGTTTATATGCATTAAATTTTCATCTAAAATATCTGTATTCTGGCCGTAAAAATACACATTAGGTCTCCAACAGAAAAGGCTGTAATTGAACAAGGGCCCAACTGACTGCTATGCTATAAAATCATTCCTGCGTTTGCACCAAGGCCATAGTTCCTATGAGGTTCCCAGGAACTGTGACTAAGCACAGCAGGAATATTAAGGTGGGCCAGCTTCTGAAGAAATGGGACCTAATTAGTAACTTTGGCTGATGACTCACTATTGGTCTTTTCAAATGTTCCTCAGAAATAAACTACATCTATAATATTTGCACCTAACTTTCCTTTCTTCTTCCCTTGGAGTCAGACTTACGTTGTGATCCAATGGCTCTCCGGGCCTCTCCCAGCTCCTTCCCTATTTTCTCTTACAGGCATTTCCCATAATACATTTCTTACACACTTAATCCTGTCTTGGTGACAGGCTTCTCAGAGGATCTGAACTAACATACTCATTTTCATCAAGTCAAGTTCACAGAGCTAATTATATTGACACAATGTGACTAGTACTACACTTGGCTCTCTAGGACAAAGAAAATATCAGATAGCTTCTTCCCTCAAAGACTGAACACAACGCAGAAAAGACTTAAATGAAACTAATCAGATATTGTTCAAAATATGATACATAGGGCTGGCAAGATGGCCAAATAGAAACACCTCCGGTCTGCAGCTCCCAGCGAGATCAACGCAGAAGGCGGGTGATTTCTGTGTTTCCAACACAGGTACCGGCTCATCTCATTGGGACTGGTTAGACAGTGGGTACAGGGGGCAAGCTGAAGCAGGGTGGGGTGTCACCTCACAAGGGAAGTGAAGGGGTCAGGGAACTCCCTCCCCTAGCCAAGGGAAGCCATGAGGAACAGTGCAATCCGGCCCAGATATGACACTTTTCCCATGGTCTTTGCAACCCACAGACCAGGACATTCCCTCGGATGCCTACACCACCAGGGCCCTGGGTTTCAAGCACAAAACTGGGTGGCCGTTTGAGCAGACACCGAACTAGCTGCAGGAGTTTTTTTTAATGCCCCAGTGGCACCTGGAATGCCAGCGAGACAGAACCGTTCACTCCCCTGGAAAGGGGGCTGAAGCCAGGGAGCCAAGTGGTCTAGCTCAGCAGATCCCACCCCCATGGAGCCCAGCAAGCTAAGATCTGCTGTCTTGAAATTCTCACTGCCAGCACAGCAGTCTGAAGTTGGCCTGGGATACTCCAGCTTGGTTGGGGGAGGGGCGTCCACCATTACTGAGGCTTGAGTAGGCGGTTTTCCCCTCACAGTGTAAACAAAGCCTCTGGGAAGTTAGAACTGGGCGGAGCCCACTGCAGCTCAGAAAAGATACTGTAGCCAGACAGCCTCTCTAGATTCCTCCTCTCTAGGCAGGGCATCTCTGAAAGAAAGGCAGCAGCCCCAGTCAGGAGCTTAGAGATAAAACTCCCATCTCCCTGGGAAAGAGCACCTGGGGGAAGGGGCGGCTATGGGCACAGCTTCAGCAGACTTAAACACTACTGCCTGCCGGCTGTGAAGAGAGCAGCAGATCTCTCAGCACTGCGCTTGAGTTCTGCTAAGGGACAGACTGCCTCCTCAAGTGGGTTCCAGACCCCTGTGCCTCCTGACTGGGAGACACCTCCCAGCAGAAGTCAACAGACATCTCATATAGGAGAGCTCCGGCTGGCATCTGGCGGGTGCCTCTCTAGGACAAAGCCTCCAGAGGAAGGAACAGGAAGCAATCTTGCTGTTCTGAAGCCTCTGCTGGTGATACACAGGCAAACAAGGTCTGGAATGGACCTCCAGCAAACTCCAGCAGACCTGTAGCAGAGGGGCCTGACTGTTAGAGGAAAACTGACAAACAGAAAGGAACAGCATCAACATCAAGAAAAAGGACATCCACACAAAAACACCATCCGAAGGTTACCAACATCAAAGACCACAGGTAGATAAATCCATGAAGATGAGGAAAAACCAGCGCAAAAAGGCTGAAAATGCCAAAAACCAGAACACCTCTTCTCCTCCAAAGGATTGCAACTCCTTGCCAGCAAGGGAACAAAACTGGATGGAGAATGAGTTTGACAAATTGACAGGAGTAGGCTTCAGAAGGTTAGTAATAACAAACTCCTCCGAGCTAATGGAGCATGTTCTAACCCAATGCAAAGAAGCTACGAACCTTAAAAAAAAGTTACAGGAACTGCTAACTAGAATAACTAGTTCAGAGAACATAAATGACCTGATGGAGCTGAAAAACACAGCACAAGAACTTCGTGAAACATATACACAAGTATCAATAGCCGAATCGATCAAGCAGAAGAAAGAATATCAGAGAATGAAGACGAACTTAATGAAATAAATCACGAAGACAAGATTAGAGAAAAAACAATGAAAAGGAACAAACAAAGCCTCCAAGAAATATGAGACTGTGAAAAGAGCAAACCTACACTTGATTGGTGTACCTGAAAGTGACGGGGAAAATGGAACCAAGTTGGAAAACACACCTCAGGATATTATCCAGGAGAACGTCTCCAACCTAGCAAGACAGGCCAACATTCAAATTCAGGAAAAACAGAGAATACCACAAAGATACTCCTCAAGAAGAGCAACCCAAGACATATAATCGTCAGATTCACCAAGTTTGAAAGGAAAAAGAAAGTGTTAAGGGCAGCCAGAGAGAAAGGTCGGGTTACCCACAAAGGGAAGCACATCAGACTAACAGCTGATCTCTTGGCAGAAACTCTACAAGCCAGAAGAGAGTGGGGGCCGATATTCAACATTCTTAAAGAAAAGAATTTTCAACCAGAATTTCATATCCAGCCAAACTAAGATTTATAAGCAAAGAAGTAAAATGCTTTACAGACAAGCAAACACTGAGGGATTTTGTCACCACCAGGCCTGCCCTAAAAGAGCTCCTGAAGGAAGCACTAAATATAGAGAGGAAAAACTGGTACCAGCCACTGCAAAAACATGTCAAATTGTAAAGACCATCAACACTATGAAGATACTGCATTAACTAATGGGCAAAAGAACCAGCTAGCATCATAATGACAGGATCAAATTCACACATAACAATATTAACCTTAAATGTAAACAGGCTAAATGCCCAAATTAAAAGACACAGACTGGCAAATTAGATAAAGAGTCAAGACCTATCAGTGTGCTGTATTCAGAAGACCCATCTCATGTGCAAAGACACATATAGGCTCAAAATAAAGGGATGGAGGAATATGTACCAAGCAAATGGAAAGCAAAAAGCAGCAGGGGTGGCAATCCTAGTCTCTGATAAAACAGACTTTAAACCAACAAAGATCAAAAAAGTCAAAGAAGGGCATTACATAATGGTAAAGGGATCAATTCAACAAGAAGAGCTAACTATCCTAAATATATATGCACCCAACATAGGAGCACCCAGATTCATAACGCAAGTTCTTAGAGACCTACAAAGAGACTTAGACTCCCATACAATAATAGTGGGAGACTTTAACACCCCACTGTCAATATTAGACAGATCAACAAGCCACTGTCAATATTAGACAGATCAACAAGCCAGAAAATTAACAAGGATATTCAGGACTTAAACTCACCTCTAGACCAAGTGAACCTAATAGACATCTACAGAACTCTCCATCCCAAATCAACAGAATATACATTTTTCTGAGCACCACATCGCACTTATTCTAAAATTGACCACAAAATTGGAAGTAAAACACTCCTCAGCAAATGCAAAAGAATGGAAATCGTAACAGTCTCTCAGATGACAGTGCCATCAAATTAAAACTCAGGATTAAGAAACTCACTCAAAACCACACGACTACATGGAAACTGAGTAACTTTATCCGGAATGTTTACTGGGTAAATAACCAAATTAAGGTGGAAACAAATAAGTTCTTTGAAACCAGTAAGAACAAAGACAAAATGTACCAGAATCTCTGGGATACAGCTAAAGCAGTGTTTAGAGAAAAATGTATAGCACTAAATCCCCACATCAGAAAATGAGAAAGATCAATAATTGACACCCTAACATCACAATTAAAAGAACTAGGGAAGCAAGAGCAAACATATTCAAAAACTAGCAGAAGACAAGAAACAACTGGTATCAGAGCAGAACTGAAGGAGATAGACATGAAAAACCCTTCAAAAAAAGCTCAATGAATCCAGGAGATGGTTTTTTGAAAAGATTTACAAAATAGATAGAATGTTAGCCAGACTAATAAAAATGAAAAGAGAGAAGAATCAAATAGACACAATAAAAAATGATAAAGGGGATATCACCACTGATCCCACAGAAATACAAACTACTATCAGAGAATACTATAAACACCTTTACACAAATAAGCTAGAAAATCTAGAAGAAATGGATAAATTCCTGAATACATACACCCTCCCAAGACTAAACCAGGAAGAAGTCGAGTCCCTGAATAGACCAATAACAAGTTCTGAAACTAAGGCAGTAATTAATAGCCTATCAATCAAATAAAGCCCAGGACCAGATGGAGTCACAGTTGAATTCTACCAGAGGTACAAAGAGGAGTTAGTACCATTCCTTCTGAAACTATTTCAAAAATAGAAAAAGAGGGACTCCTCCCTAACTCGTTTTATGAGGCCAGCACCATCCTGATCCCAAAACCTGGCAGAGACACAACAAAAAAAGAAAATTTCAGGCCAATATCCATGATGAACATCGATGCAAAAATCCTCAATAAAATATTGGCAAACTGAATCCAGCAGCACATGAAAAAGCTTATCCACCAAGATCAACTCAGCTTCTTCCCTGGGATGCAAGGCTGGTTCAACATATGCAAATCAGTCAACGTAATCCATCACATAAACAGAACCAATGACAAAAACCACATGATTATCTCAATAGATGCAGAAAGGGCTTCGATAAAATTCAACACTCCTTCATGCTAAAAACTCTCAATAAACCAGGTATTAGTGGAACATATCTCATAATAATAAGAGCTATTTATGACAAACTCACAGCCAATATCATACTGAATGGGCAAAAGCTGGAAGCATTCCCTTTGAAAACTGGCAGGAGACAAGGATGCCCTCTCTCACCACTCCTATCCAACATAATATTGGAAGTTCTGGCCAGCGAAATCAGGCAAGAGAAAGAAATAAAGGGTATTCAAATAGGAAAAGAGGAAGTCAAATTTTCTCTGTTTGCAGATGACATGATTATATATTTAGAAAACCCCATTGTCTCAGCCCAAAATCTCCTTAAGCTGCTAAACACCTTCAGCAAAGTCTCAGGATACAAAATCAATGTGCAAAAATCACAAGCATTCCTATACACCAATAATAGACAAACAGCCAAATCATGAGTAAACTCCCATTCACGATTGCTACAAAGAGAATAAAATATCTAGGAATACAATTTACAAGGGATGTGGAGGCCCTCTTCGAGGAGAACTACAAACCACTGCTCAAGGAAATAAGAGAGGACACAAACAAATGGAAAAACATTCCATGCTTATGGATAGAAAGAATTAATATTGCAAAAATGGCCATACTGTCCAAAGTAATTTATAGATTCAATGCTATCCCCATCAAGCTACCACTGACATTCTCCACAGAATTAGAAAAAACTACTTTAAATTTCTCATATGGAACCAAGAAACAGCCTGTATAGCCAAGACAATCCTAAGCAAAAAGAACAAATCTGGAGGCATCATGCTACTTGACTTCAAACTATAATACAAGGCTACAGTAACAAAAACAGCACGGTACTGGTATCAAAACAGATATACAGACCAATGGAACAGAACAGAGGCCTCAGAAATAACACCACACATCTACAAACATCTGATATTTGACAAACCTGACAAAAACTGGCAATGGGGAAAGGATTCCTATTTAATAAATGGTGTTGGGAAAACTGGCTAGCCATATGCAGAAAGCTGAAACTAGACCCCTTCCTTAAACCTTATACAAAAATTAACTCAAGATGGATTAAAGACTTAAATGTAAGACCTAAAACCATAAAAATCCTAGAAGAAAACCTAGGCAACACCATTCAGGACATAGGCATGGGCAAATACTTCATGACTAAAACACCAAAAGCAATAGCAACAAAAGCTAAAATTGATTAATGGGATCTAATTAAATGAAAGAGCTTCTGCACAGCAAAAGAAACTATAATCAGTGAACAGGTAACCTACAGAATGGGAGAAAATTTTTGCAATCTATCCACCTAACCAAGGGCTAATATCCAGAATCTACAATGAACTTAAACAAATTTACAAGAAAAAAACAACCCCATCAAAAAGTGGGCAAAGCATATGAACAGACACTTCTTAAAGGAAGACATTTATGTGGCCAACAAACATATGAAAAAAAGCTCATTATCATTGGTCATTAGAGAAATGCAAATCAAAACCACAATGAGATACCATCTCACACCAGTTAGAATGGTGATTAAAAAGTCAGGAAACAACAGATGCTGGAGAGGATGTGGAGAAATAGGAACACTTTTACACTGTTGGTGAGAGTATAAATTAGTTCAACCATTGTGGAAGCTTCCTCAAGGATCTAGAACTAGAAATACCATTTGACTCAGCAATCCCATTACTGGGTATGTACCCAAAGGATTATAAATCATTCTACTATAAAGACACACGCACATGTATGTTTATTGCAGCACTATTCACAACAGCAAAAACTTGGAACCAACCCAAATGCCCATCAATGATAGACTGGATAAAGAAAATGTGGCACATATACACCATGGAATACTATGAAGCCATTAAAAAGAATGAGTTCATGTCCTTTGGAGGGACAATGGATGAAGAAACCACCATTCTCTGCAACCCAAACACCGCATGTTCTCACTCATAAGTGGGAGTTGCACAATGAGAACATATGGGCACAGGGAGGGGAACATCACACACTGGGGCCTGTTGGGGGGTGGGGGACTAGGGGAGGGATAGCATTAGGAGAAATACCAATGTAGATGACAGGTTGATTGGGTGCAGCAAACAACCATGGCACATCTATACCTATGTAACAAACCTGCATGCTCTGCACACATATCCCAGAACTTAAACTATAATTAAAAAAATATATATAATACATAATCTAAATTTTATAAAATATTAAAAAATAAACTTTATTGTATTTGTGGTTTACAACACAATGTTATGGGATATATATTTATATTTAAAATGGTTACTACAGTGAAGCAGAGTAACATATCTATCATCTTACGTACTTTTTTGTGTGTGTAACAAGAGCATCTAAAATCTTCTTAACAAAAATCCCTAATACAATACAATTTTATTAACTATAGTGCTCATGTTATACATTTGATCTCCAGGTTTGTTTTAATTTATAAATCACTGTGGGTATAGTGGGTAGGACTACCTTTATAAGGGAGATAGGCAACTAAGATTTGGACAGATGGGAAGGAGGAGTAGGGCAATTTAGATTCACATTATTTCTAGGGAGAAAGGACGAAGGGTTCTGGGTAAAGAAGAGGCTTTAAAGGTGAGGGAAGAGGAGGCTTCAGTTATAAAAATATTGTCAACTGCACAACAATTAGTAACCAGGAGATAAATCCCCATAATTCTGTAACATATAATAATCCATTCAAGAATAATTACAAGTTTTTGTCTAGGATATTTAAGCCATTTGAATCTAGTATAGAAATAGATCTCAAATATGAAAAAAAATCAAAATTCAGGAGGCACCATAAACAGCATTTTATTTGAAGGTTCCCTGTGTTTCATCTTTGCAGGTTAGTTTTTTTTTTTTCTTTTGTATTTTAGATAGTAATCTTACTTTCCTTTTCCTCCTGAAAGAGTAATGTTTTTTAGAAAGAGTGACTATAATCAAACCCTTAGGCTTCACACCAATCCCTTTATTCTAAGTTTATCCGTTTTTATCATCCTCATAATCCCACCCTTTCTCTTCTGTATCCTAGTAATAGGGTGATGGCTTCAATTAGGCTTTCAGTTGAAAGACTACAGGCTTCACAGAAACTAAAAAGCTATTTCAAGGAAAGCTCTTATGGGACTAAGACCATGAAGAAATTTGAAAATCTCTTTAGGCACTCTGAAGAGTATTATAAATCACTCATTCTCTTTCCAGGACTCCAGCTTCACAAACCCTGACCTTTTCATTGTTACAGTCTCAGAAGAAAAATCTATATTTTAAAATCGCATTATATCTTCTCAGTTGAGCTGTGACTCATAAAGTCTATCCTACTAATACGTATATTAAAGAGGACCAAAAAAAAAAAAGCCCAAAATAACCCTTCTGTATGACTATAATGATACTAACAAATACAATAAATGATTTTGAAGTTTTATGAGTAAAGGGTAAGTATGAAATTAACCCCAAACATACATACATACACACACACACACACACACACACACACACACACACCCCTATATAAGTGAAGCTTTTCAACTTTGGGTTGCTAAGATTTATTTATATGTGTGTGCATATATTTAGTGTTCTAAATAGATATAAACATAATTGTTCTTGGCAATAAAGCAGAATTGGACAATTCATCTAAAATGAATAATATGAAAAGATTTAAAAAGGAAAAAAACTAAATCAAACTCTGACTCTAAGAGATTAATATTTATCAGTATGCAAATTTGGTACCTTCTTTATTCTAATGGAGTAACTGTGGGGATCAAATAACAACATGCAAAAAATGCTTTCAAAACCACAGGGCTTTACAAATTTTTACTATTACTGTTATGATTATGTTGATCCACAGTAGGATGGTTCTCCAAGTCTTTCTTATAAGACCTGAAAAAATTCACTGTTCCCTAAGGAAGTTAATTTGCTTTGAGAATATGCTGCTGTCCCTAGGTGTCTGTTAAAATCACTTAATTCACTGCTCGTTAGAATGTGCTGGCAAAGCAGGTGGCCCCAGGGGTTCAAAGGATTCCTTGGCAGCCCATATTTGGATCTGCATTAGAAGGTTGCCATAATTCAAAGCAGCTTACTAGGAAATCAAGGGAGAGATAGGAGATACACAGAGAATAGAAAAATCTGCTTGATTGTCCAAGTGCTTCCTGATTCCTCAAAAGCACTGCTCCAAACTAAATCCTTTTGGATCCATCTAATCCAAGAACACCTATCATCCCACAACAAAGGGCTCTTACTCTGGAATCCATCCGATTCCAAAGATATGAGTGGAAGGAGTTCCACAGAAGTAGGAGGAGCGCTTAGTCAGTGCTATGTAAAGAACAGGGGGCTGGGCAGCTGGGCACAGTGGCTCACGGCTGTAATCCCAGCACTTTGAGAGACCGAGGCGGGCAAATTGTCCGAATTCAGGGATTCAAGGGCAGCCTGATTGACATAGTGAAACCCTGTCTCTACTAAAAAGACCAAAATTAGCCCAGAGTGGTGGTGCGTGCCTGTAATCCCAGCTACTTGGAAGGGTGAGGTGGGAGGACTGCTTGAGCCTGGGAGGCTGAAGTTGCAATGAACCAAGATTGCACCAGTGCACTCCAGCCTGGGCAACAGAGCAAGACCCTGAAGAAAAGAAAAGAGAAGAGAGAGAAAGAAGGGAAGGGAAGGGAAGGGGAGGGGAGGGGAGGGGAGAGGAGGGGAGGGGAGGGGAGGGGAGGGGAGAGGAGAGGAGAGAGGACTATAATTTGTTCAGTAAATGCTGACACTCCAACTAGGGCTCATTCAGACACATCAAGAAAGAGTTGAATTAAAACTAGTCAAATGGCTAGAAAATTGTATTGAAAATAGTATCAACTAAGTGAAAAATAATTCATCCTCATAATCACAAATACTCCCTATGTCTAGAAAACAATATAAATAATGTATGATTACATGTCATTTTAAGAGTCAGTGATTGTTTGCATTCTTCAAAATTATGCAGCAGATAACTCACCATTAGTATCAAAACAATACTTTAAATGCTCTAGTTTTTATAATAAATCCAATCTTTTTGATAAAAATATTTGGTAAAATTAGGGTTAAGTTTATTTTTGTCCTCCTATAAACCATTATGCTATCAAATTATTAATACAGATAAACAAAGGTATTAATCTCTCTATAATATATTCAATCTCTCCCATTAAGTTAATAGCAGTGTCCTCTTTTTTCAGAGAGCATTTACACCAAACAAAAAATGAGAAAAAGCAATATGCACAAATTAAATTGTACACCAAATATCACTTCAAATTATATTGTTCTGAATAATATTTTAGCTGATTACTATGACTAACTGGTCTTAAGTCTTATAAAGAGATGTATATCTAAAAGTAAACTATTAATGCACTCCATTTGATGTAACAAACCGAACACTGTAACAGAAGGCCAGGTAAAATCTTCAGGTTTAAGGAGAAGACCCTTTTACATCTTTAGTATTGAGAGCCAGGGCTAATAACTGACACAGGATTTAACTGCTAAATTCTGCATTTATGTGTTATATGTCAGGAAAAAAATTTAAACAACACTGAGAATCACAGAACATTGGAATCGGAACAATCTTATCAGACACCACACTCTCACAAATTTCCCTCATTCTTAGATCTACTTAGTGAAAGAATCAAAACCAGAACCAGATTTCCTGATGCCCAGTGCTTTAAACTATACCCACCTGTCTCCCAACTTACAGCAGATTTTTACATCCCATGTTAAATAATAAAAATGTGAAATATATTTGGGGTGGTAGTATATTCTTCCCTGTCTCATGGATATTCTTTTAAAATATGTTACTGACCTAATCAATAGGAAAGACAGGGAGAGAAAGAGGGAAGAACCAAATTTGCAGAAACTTTCATTTGCAGAAATCTATTAATTTGCAAACATTTTCATCTGCAGAAACCTATGAATTCTACTAATACTTTCAGCTCAACTTCCCCCATATAAATTTATGAACAGAAGAAGCTTTGAACCATTTCAATTTCCTCCTACTCTGAAGAAAGATATTAAGAGGCAAAACTGGAATTGACAGGGCCATTAAAACATGACAATGAGTTTTTAACAGTCTTCCCTCTAATGTGACAGTTCAAATCATTTCTCCTTTCACCAGAGCCATAGAAAACTTTTCAACTACAAAGTCAGATTGTTGTATCCTTGAAAACAGAGTTGATTTCTAAACGTATTGTCATTGAAATTCTCTTAACTTCTGCTCAATTTAAGAGCACAGCATATTATATCTCTAGTGTAGGCTCCACTGATGAGGAATTGTGAAAAATAAATGAGGTAATATATGTGAAAGTACTCTGCAAATGTAAAATTATTTTAACATATAGAAAACATTATTTATTTTTTTTTAAAAAAAGGCCTACGATTGTGTTGCTGATGTGAAGAAGATGCAACTTTCTTAGTGGTTAATCATTAGATGCATTTCCTTTAAAATCAGGAGCAAGAAAAGGATATCTGCTATGATAGCTTTATTTGAACACTATACTAAAGGTGTGGTCAGTGCAATAAGACAAGAGACAAATAGGAAAAGAATAAGGATTGGTAAAGGAAAAGCAAAACTGTCCTTATTTACATATAGCAAAGCAGCTGAGATAAGATCAAGGTGTTATTAATGTTTATTCAGTTCTGCGCGGGGTGTCCAGAATAGAAACTCAAAGGTGGACTGCTGAGTGTGAGGTATAATGCTAGTTATTATTCTAGAACCAATGTTTCTAGAAACAATGTTAGAACAGTTAGACTACACAGTTAGACTACCTTTAAGCCTTATGCTACCTTTAAATGGTTAGACTACCTTTAAGCCTTAAAGGTTACACATAGGCAGCTTTTGGGAATATGGGATGGGGGTCATAAAGTAAAAGACTGTGGTTCAAATTGGATACAAAAAGCAAAGAAAAGTGGATGTGGAAGCTTGAGAATAATATTCCACTCTAAATTACTAAGACGTACGCTATACTAAATTACTCATAGATATGCTATCCTATTTGTGAGCTATCATCAAACTTAAGGTTTCCTGGCATGAGCACTGGATTACTAAATAATAGTAAATCAAGATGAGAAGGAACCGGGTCAATCACAAACCAAGTGGTCTACAAGGTAAGATGTATACATCTCTGCTCACATCCATTATCAGAGACTGTTGTGAAATTATTTTTATGTATATACAGCTCAGTACAGCACTACAATCCTTAAAAACTTTTATTACTTTTATTTAATACTATGTCTAATGTAATTTTGTTTTCTACATCTTCACAAAATTTAGTGTGATTTAAGCTACTTGTGGATAATAAAGTATCTCAGATCTACATTTTACAATATTCTTCATTCAGAGAGTTTTAAAATGGTTTAGTTATGTTGTAAAACCTATACTGATAATCTAAAATGGCCACATGAGCTCTGCCAATGTACTGATGAGTATTTTCAAATGAATTCAAAGTTACATTATTATTTGCAACACCAAAGCAAAGTGTATCAACTATTTAAAAGTGCCAATCATTCAACTTTTATTTTTGTGTTTGGTAATGTTTCAGATTATTTCCCCTCTAAATATTACATAACAAGGCAAATACTATTTTTACTACAATGGAGTAAAATGTTAAGTCAGAAGCTGCAAGCACATTAGAACCATCTGTTTTAGTTATGTGAAGAAAGTACCTAGTATCAATCAAAGAAAAGCTGAGGGGAAAGTCACTGACTGGCTGAAAATATACTACATGCTAGGGGAAAAAAATGTTCCATATGCCATAAACCAGACCCTCTTAAATAAACTTGGAAATGATATAAATTTTCCTAACCTCTTTACACAAGCCAGTGTTAATCAGCTTGCAGAATTTCAAAGTAGTAGAAAAATGTTTTAAATAATTACTTTCGTCCTTTACAAGCATATAATGAACATATACCTTTTTTGTGGCATCCAATGGTCTTTGGTACTTTTCAAAGTAGATGATATATCGCTTTCTAAAGATCAGTATACTCTCAGATTATAGGTTATATATTTCTAGCTCTGAATGACACATTCATATAAAAATAGATTTCTGATCAGCATATATTTATAATCCTCCAAAATGGTTAGATAAAAAAATATGAGAGAGAGAAAAAGTAGGAAAAAAAGAGGAGTGTGAAGAGGCCAAAACCACCAACATGCAAGGACTTTAATGAAAGTTGTGCCATTTGCAGAATTAAACATTAATCCTACTTGGTTAGAATATGTAGGCGAGTGCTTTTATAAGTGCTCTTTTTAAAAAATAGTAAATATAAAATGAAATAGATTTGTGAATATACTTCTGACTACCTACTGGCTAATATTTGCTACTCATTACAAAGGCTAAATTGGATTATTCAGGAACTGATTACCTAACTTACAAACTAGCCATGATGTTTGCCTTTTTCCCCATATTACTACCAAATTTTTGTGCAGTTCATTATTCATTAACCATCTCCTTAGAATGGTAGATATCAACAATGTGAGTATACCCACCACACTTCATTCTGCATTTCTGATAAAATTAATAACTTGAGGGCTATTCTATACTGACAGAGACAGAATCTTCTGTATCCAAGCAGAGCACATTTACTGAAAATCTGGAAACAGGTTTTTTCCAGGCCTACTTATAATGAGGGAGAAAAAAGATTTCAAAATGGGATATAAAAACCGTACAAAAATATATGATGTGACATAACTCAGAATGTATCAACAACATCCAATAATTTGCCAGTATTCAACAATAAGCACACTGATTCTTACACTTGCCTGTTGTCGGAAAAATGGAGACAATTGCTGCATGATCTTGTCAGAAGGACAGAGTCATCTGAGACTCTTTTGAGCTTTTACAGCATAGCCTGAGAGGACCTTTTGTTCCTTTCCTGTTAGCAGGAGAGCCAAACTGAGGCTATGCTGCACCTCCTCCCTCATGAGGAGGCACGAAACATGCAACCAAAAAGTCACCTTCTGGGATCAGTACTGAGGATCTCACAGCGTGTGTGCAAAGCAGAAAACATGGCATAGTGCAAATAAGAAATGAAGACAGAGTAAAAAAATGCTTAAATGTGTTTCTAAAACATAGCTCTATAAAATAATTTAGAAAAAGTGAGGTAGAGGGTCCTACCTTGCAGATCTTATAGAGCGATTCCTGACCATCTCCTCCAGTATCTTTAAAGTAATCATGTGCGGGAAATGTACGATGAATATCTCGAGTAATAACACTCTCCTGGGCTGAGTCCTAAAAAAGAAAAAAAGTAGACCTGGTTATTAAATTTTTTCCCGGTTATGAAATATAACATATATACATGGTAAAAAACTCAAACAGCAAGAAAAGTAAACAACAGAAAAACATAAAAACTTCCCTTCTATCCCAGACCCATAGTCCTATACCCAAGATAAGTGCTACCAACAGCTCCTTTGTATCTTTTCACCCATCTATCTATACATATTTGTGTGCGTATGTATGTTTATATGGGGAGAAGGGGCAGGGATGGAGGGAAGTTGTATACATACATCTCCATAGAAGCAAACTAGACTGTTTCTTTCACTTAATGAGATAACATAGAGTGTTCCTTATCAAGACATGTACATGTAGTTTATTCTCTGTAGGAGTGGTTACTTTTTAAAAATAAGGTATATCTGGATATACACATATCATAATTTACTTAACATTCTCCTATTAATGACCATATTCTTTGCATTTTTTTCTATTTATATAACAATATCATAAGTAATATTTTATACATTTCTTATGCACAAGTTCAAGGATAAATTCCTTGAGGTTTAATTGCTAAGTCAAAAGTTACATGCATTTCCAATTTTGATGAACACTCTCTCTCTCTCCAGAATTGTCATTTCAATACATACTCCAAACAATAGTAGAGTATGTATTTCTCACCTGTCTAATACCACAAATTATCTAATTTTTAAATCTGACAATCTGATAAAAACTCAGAACATGGTCATTTAAAAAGTAAAAATACTATCAATCTTTCCCAGGTTAATTACCCAACAAACTGATTCCACAAAACAGGAAGCTACAGGCTACTATATTAAGATGATCTCTTTTTTTTTTTTTTTTTGAAGCAGAGTCTCACACTGTTGCCCGGGCTGGAGTACAATGGCATGATCTCAGCTCACTGCAACCTCCGCCTCCCGGGTTCAAGCAATTCTCCTGCCTCAGCCTCCCAAGTAGCTGGGATTACAGGCACCTGCCACCACGCCCAGCTGGTTTTTTTTTTTTTTTTTTTTTTTTTTTTGTATTTTTAGTAGAGATGGGGTTTCACTGTGTTGGAACCGGCTGGTCTCCAACTCCTGACCTCGTGATTCGCCCACCTTGGCCTCCCAAAGTGCTGGGATTACAGGTGTGAAGGATGATATCTTCTTTAAAGATAAGCCTAGATACTTGTTGAAGACAAATTTAGAAACCAAAACCACAAATTGAGTGAAAATCTAGCCCTATAAAAATGATTAAACATTCTCTTGATTTTATTTTATTCCTGGAAATGTTTATCTTTTTAAATGTCAAGAAAATAGTATGGGGCTACTTATAGCAACGCTGATGGTGAAAATATTTTGTACAATTCACATCAAACTACTAATTGCAAATTAAAAGAATTGCTTAATGTCTTATTTCCATAAAGATTTGAAGAAATCTTCTCCTCAGTCTCAAATCAAGAAAGAAAAAAACTTCAATATATATTATTGTAACGAATGCCATTTCTCTTTCTCTTGATAGCTGCAAAGTATACAAGAAGGGGGTGGTTGATTAGCTCTAAGGTAAGCCATTACCCTTTCTTGCTGCCTTCATTTCAGTTGCTGTTTCATGCTGGGTGGTAAATAGATCTTATATACAGAAAGAGAAGAAGCAAACCAAAAACTTCCAAATTTGCTAGCAACATATTACAATATTACAAATTACAAATTTGTAATATTACAAATCGAACATATTACAAATCGATCCAGAAGAAATTCTGATGGCTTACAGGAATGAAATGCTAAATCTGAATTAAAATAGAGCCTTAAAAATCACCATAACTTAAGTAAAAGGATACAGAGAAAATTTATATTTGCCAAGGTAAATATAGTTTCTAATGATAAAGAAAACTGCAGGGTGGGGTGGGGGAATAGAACAAGGTAAGTATAAAGGTATTGTACAAAGGGATATCTTATGAAACATTTGTTTTATCTTGTCTGGAGTCTTGAGTACAAAAATCTGGTAACCAGGCAGACCAAAGTTTTCACTGCCAGGTTTTCTCCAACAGAAGAGCTCTCTTCCCATAAGTTAATAGTTTCCACTTATAAACTACCTGAAAGATGAGGAATGAAAATGTTATACCGCCATTGCTGAACTATTTCAGGGGCAAATATGTCCCCACTGGCCCGCAGGATAACTCTTTTTATACTTTTCAGGACATTAAGAGAGAGAAATCATTGCACTGTATTCCCTAGAAACTGATTATGCATTTAGCATTATGCTGTGTTTAAATGGTTCCAATAGTCTGATTCAGGGAAAGAAAAATTGGTAAAAAGAAAAAAATCTAGAGAGTACATTTGCATAATACTGAGTAATTTTTTTCTATGCACACTTGACCTTCCATATTTAAGAAATAAAGGACAAAATCAAATGAAAATAAAATCACCTTGTCCTTACTTAATAAAATTTCCTGGCCAGGCACAGTGGCTCACGCCTGTAATCCCAGCACTTTGGGAGGCTGAGGCGGGTGGATTGCATGAGCTTAGGACTTCGAGACCAGCCTGGCAACACAGTGAAACCTAGTCTCTACTAAAAAATACAAAAAACTAGCTTGGCATGGTAGTACATGCCTGTAATCCCAGCTACTCAGGAGGCTGAGGCAGAAGAATCGCTTGAACCTGAGAGGTGGAGGTTGCAGTGAGCCCAGATCGTGCCACTGGGTGACAGAGCGAGACTCCGTCTCAAAAAGAAAAAAATTAATTAAAATAAAATTCCCCTTCCTAGGATTACTTTTAAATGTTTAATACATATGTGTTCCTAGAGTTTTCTTCTTATACAGTGCTCTCAGTTGGCTAAGGGAATAATTTCTAGAACTTCACTTTATAGACTAAATAAGGTATTTTGCTACATTATTCACAGATTCATCTCATGTAAGTGAAGGGCAACAGATAGAACAGTCTCGTAAACAGCCTAATAGGAATGAAATTGTGTACTGAAATTGTGAAAATCAAAAGAAAATAATTGTGTTTTTGAAGCAAAAGCTAATGTCAACCCACCTTCCAATTACCCATAACAGTTGAGAGTAGAAACAGTTTATGTTTCAGGAATGTACATCTAATCATCCAAATTCACTCACTCACTCATTCAACAAATATTTGAGTCAAGAAAGTTAAAAAGCCTAACGTTCTGCAAAAGGAAAACAAAACAATTTTTCTCCTCAATATTAATTCCTGTCTTTTTAGACTTAATTCTGATTGTAGTGGTCAATTTTTACAAGAAATATAATTAAGAAAGAGGAAGGACAAAAAGAGGCTCAATAATTCATCATCTAAATATCTGGAGCTAAGGGCTTTCTTATGACATTTTATTTTTATAGGGCTAAAAACATTTTATAGCGCAATCAAAACTGATATGAATTCATTTTCTGAGAAGGTTCCCATATATGCAGGAGCTTCCTAAGTCCTGCCAGTTTTCTCCAGAATGAGAAGAGGGAACAAGTCATTCCTTCGGCGGTAGCCACTTCACCAATATCTAGACGCATAAATTGCTCCAGAACTTACTACTCAGCAGGTGTATCTCCAATTTTGTACCTCAGACTTCAATACGATATTTTAATGGTCTTGAAGCCAGATAAACCCATTGATTCTATTTCCACTTTCCTCACTTAATTCCTATAGGATCTCAGACAAGTTTTTTTTTTTTTTTTTTTTATGCTTTAGGTTTTAGGGTACATGTGCACAATGTGCAGGTTTGCTACATATGTATCCATGTGCCATGTTGGTGTGCTGCACCCATTAACTCATCATTTAGCATTAGGTATATCTCCTAATGCTCTCCCTCCCCCCTCCCCACACCCCACAACAGTCCCCAGAGTGTGATGTTCCCCTTCTTGTGTCCATGAGTTCTCACTGTTCAATTCCCACCTGTGAGTGAGAACATGCGGTGTTTGGTTTTTTGTCCTTGCGATAGTTTGCTAAGAATGATGTTTTCCATTTTCATCCATGTCCCTACAAAGGACATGAACTCATCATTTTTTATGGCTGCATAGTATTTCATGGTGTATATGTGCCACATTTTCTTAATCCAGTCTATCGTTGGACATTTGGGTTGGTTCCAAGTCTTTGCTATTGTGAATAGTGTGGCAATAAACATACGTGTGCATGTGTCTTTATAGCAGCATGATTTATAGTCCTTTGGGTATATACCCAGTAATGGAATGGCTGGGTCAAATGGTATTTCTAGTTCTAGATCCCTGAGGAATCGCCACACTGACTTCCACAATGGTTGAACTAGTTTACAGTCCCACCAACAGTGTAAACGTGTTCCTATTTCTCCACATCCTCTCCAGCACCTGTTGTTTCCTGACTTTTTAATGATGGCCATTCTAACTGGTGTGAGATGGTATCTCATTGTAGTTTTGATTTGCATTTCTCTGATGGCCAGTGATGATGAGCATTTCTTCATATGTTTTTTGGCTGCATAAATGTCTTCTTTTGAGAAGTGTCTGTTCATGTCCTTTGCCCACTTTTTGATGGGGTTGTTTGTTTTTTTCTTGTAAATTTGTTTGAGTTCATTGTAGATTCTGGATATTAGCCCTTTGTCAGATGAGTAGGTTGCAAAAATTTTCTCCCAGTCTGTAGGTTGCCTGTTCACTCTGATGGTAGTTTCTTTTGCTGTGCAGAAGCTCTTTAGTTTAATTAGATCCCATTTGTCAATTTTGGCTTTTGTTGACATTGCTTTTGGTGCTTTAGACATGAAGTCCTTGCCCATGCCTATGTCCTGAATGGTACTGCCTAGGTTTTCTTCTAGGGATTTTATGGTTTTAGGTCTAACATGTAAGTATGTAATCCATCTTGAATTAATTTTTGTATAAAGTGTAAGGAAGGGATCCAGTTTCAGCTTTCTACATATGGCTAGCCAGTTTTCCCAGCACCATTTATTAAATAGGGAATCCTTTCCCCATTTCTTGTTTTTGTCAGGTTTGTCAAAGATCAGATAGCTGTAGATACGTGGCATTATTTCTGAGGGCCCTGTTCTGTTCCATTGATCTATGTCTCTGTTTTGGTAACAGTACCATGCTGTTTTGGTTACTGTAGCCTTGTAGTATAGTTTGAAGTCAGGTAGCGTGATGCCTCCAGCTTTGTTCTTTTGGCTTAGGATTCACTTGGCGATGCGGGCTCTTTTTTGGTTCTATATGAACTTTAAAGTAGTTTTTTCCAATTCTCTGAAGAAAATCATTGGGAGCTTGATGGGGATGGCATTGAATCTATAAATTACCTTGGGCAGTATGGCCATTTTCACGACATTGATTCTTCCAACCCATGAGCATGGAATGTTCTTCCATTTGTATGTATCCTCTCTTATTTCGTTGAGCAGTGGTTTGTAGTTCTCCTTGAAGAGGTCCTTCACATCCCTTGTAAGTTGGATTCCTAGGTATTTTATTCTCTTTGAAGCAATTGTGAATGGGAGTTCACTCATGATTTGGCTCTCTGTCTGTTATTGGTGTACAAGAATGTTTGTGATTTTTGTACATTGATTTGGTATCCTGAGACTTTGCTGAAGTTGCCTATCAGCTTAAGGAGATTTTGGGCTGAGACAATGGGGTTTTCTAGATATACAATCATGTCATCTGCAAACAGGGACAATTTGACTTCCTCTTCTCCTAATTGAATACCCTTTATTTCCTTCTCCTGCCTGATTGCCCTGGCCAGAACGTTCAGCACTATGTTGAATAGGAGTGGTGAGAGAAGGCATCCCTGTCTTGTGCCAGTTTTCAAAGGGAATGCTTCCAGTTTTTGCCCATTCGGTATGATATTGGCTGTGGGTTTGTCATAGATAGCTCTTATTATTTTGAGATACGTCCCATCAATACCTAATTTATTGAGAGTTTTTAGAATGAAGGGTTGTTGAATTTTGTCAAAGGCCTTTTCTGCATCTATTGAGATAATCATGTGGTTTTTGTCTTCGGGTCTGTTTATATGCTGGATTACATTTATTGATTTGCGTATGTTGAACCAGCCTTGCATCACAGGGATGAAGCCCACTTGATCATGTTGGATAAGCTTTTTGATGTGCTGCTGGATTCGATTTGCCAGTATTTTATTGAGGATTTTTGCATCAATGTTCATCAAGGATATTGGTCTGAAATTCTCTTTTTTGGTTATGTCTCTGCCAGGCATTGGTATCAGGATGATGCTGGCCTCATAAAATGTGTTAGGGAGGATTCCCTCTTTTTCTATCGATTGGAATAGTTTCAGAAGGAATGGTACCAGTTCCTCCTTGTACCTCTGGTAGAATTCGGCTGTGAATCCACCTGGCCCTGGACTCTTTTTGGTTGGTAAGCTATTCATTACTGCCACAATTTCAGAGCCTGTTATTGGTCTATTCAGAGATTCAACTTCTTCCTGGTTTAGTCTTGGAAGGGTGTATTTCTCGAGGAATTTATCCATTTCTTCTAGATTTTCTAGTTTATTTGCATAGAGGTGTTTGTAGTATTCTCTGATGGTAGATTGTATTTCAGTTGGATCGGTGGTGATATCCCCTTTTTCGTTTTTTATTGCATCTATTTGATTCTTCTCTCTTTTCTTCTTTATTGGTCTTGCTAGTGGTCTATCAATTTTGTTGATCTTTTCAAAAAACCAGCTCCTGGATTCATTAATTTTTGGAAGGGGTTTTTGGGTCTCTATTTCCTTCAGTTCTGCTCTGATTTTAGTTATTTCTAGCCTTCTGCTAGCTTTTCAATGTGTTTGCTCTTGCTTTTCTAGTTCTTTTAACTGTGATGTTAAGGTGTCAACTTTGGATCTTTCCTGCTTTCTCTTGTGGGCATTTAGTGCTATAAATTTCCCTCTACACACTGCTTTGAATGTGTCCCAGAGATTCTGGTACGTTGTGTCTTTGTTCTCGTTGGTTTCAAAGAACATCTTTATTTCTGCCTTCATTTCATTATGTACCCTGTAGTCATTCAGGAGCAGGTTGTTCAGTTTCCATGTAGTTGAGCGGTTTTGAGTGAGTTTCTTAATCCTGAGTTCTAGTTTGATTGCACTGTGGTCTGAGAGACAGTTTGTTATAATTTCTGTTCTTTTACATTTGCTGAGGAGAGCTTTACTTCCAACTATGTGGTCAATTTTGGAATAGGTGTGGTGTGGTGCTGAAAAAAATGTATATTCTGTTGATTTGGGGTGGAGAGTTCTGTAGATGTCTATTAGGTCCACTTTGTGCAGAGCTGAGTTCAATTCCTGGATATCCTTGTTAACTTTCTGTCTCGTTAATCTGTCTAATGTTGACAGTGGTGTGTTAAAATCTCCCATTATTATTGTGTGGGAGTTTAAGTCCCTTTGTAGGTCACTCAGGACTTGCTTTATGAATCTGGGTGCTCCTGTGTTGGATGCATATATATTTAGGATAGTTAGGTCTTCTTG
Source organism: Hylobates moloch (assembly GCF_009828535.3). Taxonomy (NCBI): domain Eukaryota; kingdom Metazoa; phylum Chordata; class Mammalia; order Primates; family Hylobatidae; genus Hylobates; species Hylobates moloch. The sequence continues at coordinate 59,195,006 of NW_026652283.1, forward strand.
TTGAATTGATCCCTTTACCATTATGTAATGGCCTTCTTTGTTTCTTTTGATCTTTGTTAGTTTAAAGTCTATTTTCAGACTATATTTCAGACTTTATTTTATCAGAGGCTAGGATTGCAACTCCTGCCTTTTTTTGTTTTCCATTTGCTTGGTAGATCTTCCTCCATCCCTTTATTTTGAGTCTATGTGTCTCTCTGCACCTCAGATGGGTTTCCTGAATACAGCACACTGATGGGTCTTGACTCCTTATCCAATTTGCCAGTCTGTGTCTTTTAATTGGAGCATTTAGCCCATTTACATTTAAAGTTAATATTGTTATGTGTGTATTTGATCCTGTCATTATGATGTTAGTTGGTTATTTTGCTCGTTAGTTGATGTAGTTTCTTCCTAGCCTTGATGGTCTTTACAATTTGGCATGTTTTTGCAGTGGCTGGTACCAGTTGTTCCTTTCCACATTTAGTGCTTCCTTCAGGAGCTCTTTTAGGGCAGGCCTGGTGGTGACAAAATCACTCAGCGTTTGCTTGTCTGTAAAGGATTTTATTTCTCCTTCATTTATGAAGCTTAGTTTGGCTGGATATGAAATTCTGGGTTGAAAATTCTTTTCTTTAGGAATGTTGAATATCGGCCCCCACTCTCTTCTGGCTTGTAGAGTTTCTGCCAAGAGATTAGCTGTTAGTCTGATGGGCTTCCCTTTGTGGGTAACCTGACCTTTCTCTCTGGCCACCCTTAACATTTTTTCCTTCATTTCAACTTTGGTGAATCTGACAATTATGTGTCTTGGAGTTACTCTTCTCAAGGAGTATCTTTGTGGCGTTCTCTGTATTTCCTGCATTTGAATGTTGCCTGCCTTGCTAGATTGGGGAAGTTCTCCTGTATAATATCTTGCAGAGTGTTTTCCAACTTGGTTCCATTCTCCCCCTCATTTTCAGGTACACCAATCAGACATAGGTTTGGTCTTTTCACATAGTCCCACATTTCTTGGAGGCTTTGTTCATTTCTTTTTATTCTTTTTTCTCTAAACTTCCCTTCTTGCTTCATTTCATTCATTTCTTCTTTCATCACTGATACCCTTTCTTCCAGTTGATCGCATCGGCTACTGAGGCTTCTGAAATCTTCGCGTAGTTCTCGAAACTTGGCTTTCAGCTCCATCAGCTCCTTTAAGCCCTTCTCTTCATTGGTTATTCTAGTTATCCATTCATCTAATTTTTTTTCAAAGTTTTTAACTTCTTTGCTATTGTTTTGAATTTCCTCCCGTAGCTCGGAGTAGTTTGATCGTCTGAAGCCTTCTTCTCTCAACTCGTCAAAATCATTCTCCGTCCAGCTTTGTTCCGTTGCTGGTGAGGAAGTGCGTTCCTTTGGAGGAGGAGAGGTGCTCTGCTTTTTACAGTTTCCAGTTTTTCTGCTCTGTTTTTTCCCCATCTTTGTGGTTTTATCTACTTTTGGTCTTTGATGATGGTGATGTACAGATGGGTTTTTGGTGTGGATGTCCTTTCTGTTTGTTAGTTTTCCTTCTACCAGACGGGACCCTCAGCTGCAGGTCTGTTGGAGTTTGCTAGAGGTCCACTCCAGACCCTGTTTGGCTGGGTGTCAGCAGTGGTGGCTGCAGAACAGCAGATTTCGTGAGACCACAAATTCAGCTGTCTGATAGTTCCTCTGGAAGTTTTGTCTCAGAGGAGTACCCGGCTGAGTGAGGTGTCAGTCTGTCCCTACTAGGGGGTGCATCCCAGTTAGGCTGCTCGGGGGTCAGTGACCCACTTTAGGAGGTAGTCTCTCCATTCCCAGATCTCCAGCTGCGTGCTGGGAGAACCACTACTCTCTTCAAAGCTGTCAGACAGGGACATTTAAGTCTGTAGAGGTTCCTGCTGAATTTTTGTTTGTCTGTGCCCTGCCCCCAGAGGTGGAGCCTACAGAGGCAGGCAGGCCTCCTTGAGCTATGGTGGGCTCCACCCAGTTCGAGCTTCCTGGCTGCTTTGTTTACCTAAGAAAGCCTGGGCAATGGCGGGCTCCCCTCCCCCAGCCTCACTGCAGCCTTGCAGTTTGATCTCAGACTGCTGTGCTAGCAATCAGCGAGACTCCGTGGGCATAGGACCCTCCAAGCCAGGTGCAGGACACCATCTCCTGGTGTGCCGTTTTCCAAGCCCGTTGGAAAAGCGCAGTATTAGGGTGGGACTGACCCGATTTTCCAGGTGCTGTCTGTTACCCCCTTCTTTGACTAGAAAATGGAACTCCCTGACCCCTTGCACTTCCTGAGTGAGGCAATGCCTTGCCCTGCTTCGGCTCACGCACAGTGTGCTGCACCGACTGTCCTGCACCCACTGTTTGGCACTCCCTAGTGAGATGAACCCGGTACCTCAAATGGAAATGCAGAAATCACCCATCTTCTGTGTCGCTCACGCTGGGAGCTGTAGACCAGAGCTGTTCCTATTTGGCCATCTTGGCTCCACCTCTCAGACAAGTTATTTAATCTTGCTAAATTACAGTTTCCTCATGTGTAAAATGGGATGATAATATCAAATGCATAATGTTATTTAAAATAACATTATTTAGAATGTATGTGAAGTACTTAGCATATTGCCTAGTATAAACTGAGTACTTGTTAAATAAATAAAATTATTAATTAATGACAAGAAACATTTTTCCCATTTCCATAGGAATCATTATTCAACTGTTTAAAATTTTTGGTGAATACACATTTTAGACATCCTTCTGTATGTGTATACCTAAATGAACAACTTTTCTGTTACATTATGATTATGAAACCAATTCCTTTAGAGATTAACAACACAATGATGGATTAATGCACACACACTCTGTTTAATTTCCAATCATGTACTTTATGTGTCCTAAAATACCCTTTTTTCTATGAATCCATTCATAAAAGCAACAGTGAACAACTATTCAGATAAAGTACTGCTTTTATCAACTAATACACACTCTGCCCCAGCTTTGCATGTAACCCACACAATAAAGAAAGATGTACACAAATATGTCCAGAAGAAGGATAGGAAGGACAGGGTACAGTAGAATCTAAATTTGCCAGAGCAGTCACCATTTCCATCACTACTTTAGAATTTAGCTTTTAAAGATAAAAAAATAGTTGAAGTCATGTATGGAAAGGACAAAAACCACTATCACAAGTATATGCCTCCCTTCTGGGCCATCACCACCAAGAATGTAACTCATAGGCAAAGTCCTTGAGAGTATCCTTTCTCCTGCCTTAGTCGGGTTGGTCCATAAACAAAAGCTGACTCAGATCACAAAGTAGAAAGAAGTTTGTCATAAAGTCTGAAAAACTGAGTTTTATCTCATATACCCCACGCCCTTGACATTATCATCACAGAGAAACTAAATCTGCCTTTCAAGGATTCTCTTTAATTTCCAAACCATTAGGTAGTAAGACTAAACTTATTCTCAAAAAAAAAACATTGATCTCTACTGGATAAAATCATAGTCCAGCAGAGAATACAATTTAGCTTGTTGACGATCAGCTTAAAACCACCTCTATGAGATATAAGCAGCTTGCTTAACTTTTGATCAATTTACAGTAGGTTCAATTTAGTGCCTGTTATCAAGAGTATTAGACGAACTGTTCTCCCAGTATAACTTATATACACTGACATGTTTGCAATTCTCTTAATTCTTATTCAAAGAGAATCATCACTTACTTGCTCATTGTGAGAAAGAAATGAATGCAGCATTGAATTGTCAACAAGCATTAGGAAGACAGCTTTGTATGACCACAGCCTATTATTTTTTATGAACCAATTTCGGGGCTGTCAACAACTAAAAAGGTATTTTAGCGAGGAAGACTGTTTTCAAACATAACCTTAGCAGTGGCAGAAGTGTAAAAGTAATATCCTGTCAAATGAACACTGTGTACCTTGATTTGCCACATTTTAAAAATTGTGACAGCATCTTTTTTTTTATTAATCTCTATTATCAAATCCAAAGTGTAAGCTGTATTTTCACTTTACGTCTACCACAAAATCATTTCAACTTTGTAAGTATTATACCGTACCAATCTGTTAGTGCCATTAAAAAGGCCAATATAGACTGTCCCTAGCACAATCAGTAGGCAGATAAATAATTCAAAGCTGAAAAACTCTTTGACCTTAGACTTTGCCTTCTATTCTTACTCCACAGGGAGCCTCCTTTAGTTCTATGTTGGATGATAAAACATCACAAATTGGTCTGCTACCATGTTCCTGAAAGCAGATGGGTTTGCAGTGGTCGGTCTGATGTATTCACCTTGATGTTTGCCAAAAATCCATAGAGGCAGAGATGAAAAGAGAACATATAAAAGTGTACTCTAGTTTCAAACATGCTACTAAAATCATGAACTAGAAACAATAACACAAAAGGGCTGGGTCATTGCCAGCCTTTATTCCTTGAATATGGGGTGGGGGGAGCCTTAAGTGTGGTAATACAGAAGCAAAGGAAAAAACCTCAACAAAATCATATTATGAACAAACTGCTTCCCAGTCACTGCACACAAATGCTGCCAAACACTTCAGAATCAAAGCCTGACACAAAGGTCAAAAATACAAGCCATATTCTAGCTTCAGGTAGAAATAAATCTCTTCAGGGAAAGAAGCTACAATGAGAACTAAAGGGAGGTGGGTAGAGAGGAGAGGAGGAAGCGTATTTCGAGAGCAGTCAATATTCACGATGTGTACCTTGTTCTTGAAGGAAGTGCTGGGATTCCAGTGGAAAGTATTTGAATAGAACAAAGCATTCTTTCAAGACTATAAGACTAGGAGGCACTGAGGCCTATGGGCATAGCCTGGATTTCCCACAGATCCTAAGTAATCTAGGTCAGAGTTCCAGATGACTGTCTACGACAAACATGTGGGGTTACTTTTAGACTCCAGTTACACCTACCCAATATTCCTGTGGTTACATTTGGATATGCCTTCGTTCTCAGGGTTGCTGACTGCTCATTGTTCCAACTGGGGAACTTGACATTTTTGGAATTCATATCAACAGGCAATAATGAAACCTGCAACTCCTTTTAGGATAAAGCACAATAGCTGAACTCCATGCTGTTATTTTGCGAAGTTATAAATATTTCTCACTTTGCATTATCTTTAAAATTGTGATTTTCATCAAAACAGCTCTTTGAACTCTTTTGAAATACATACAAATTTTAAGAAAGAGCTCCATATTTATTATCCACTGTATAAAAATAATATTCTTTTACTTCTCTGAAAAACTTTTAAGGAATACCTCGATAAAACTAGGGTTTGATAAACATGCCTATTTTAACATAATTATTACAGTTTATAATTTTATAACTTTGACCATGTGTGCATCCATATATGGCCAAAGTTAATAATTGTTTTTATAAGCTGAATAATTTTTAGTAATTTTAGAAAACATTCTACCACTTCCTCTACCACTTTAGATGCTTCTCTGAAATTCTTCAAGCTCAATTACATTTTCTTAAATTGAATAATACAAAAAGTGACTGTACGACCAGGTGCATTGGCTCACGCCTGTAATCCCAGCACTTTGGTAGGCTGAGATGGGAGGATCACTTGAGCCCAGGAGGCTGAGGCTCAAGTGATCTGAGATCATGCCACTGCACTCCAGCCTGGGCAACAGAGTAAGGCCCAGTCTGAAAACAAACAAACAAACAAACATACACACACCACCCCACAAAAAGTGAACGTATATAAAAATTAAGCTTTCTGTTTGCTGAATAGTACAAACTCATTCATGTATTCAACAAAAACTTTTCTTAGCACTTACTAAGAATCAGGCACTATTCTAGATGTAGAAGATATAATTTTTAGCAAGAATAAGTCTCTGACTCTACGGAGCCTATAATCTGGTAGTAGGCAAGAAAGACATTAAGCATATAATGTTGATTGGTTAGTAAAAAGTAATATACAAATAAAGCAAGATAGGCCAGGCACAGTTGCTCATGCCTGTAATCCCAGCACTTTGGGAGGCAGAAGTGGGTGGATCATGAGATCAGGAGTTGAAGACCAGCCTGGCCAAGATGGTGAAACCCTGTCTCTACTAAAAAAAATACAAAAATTAGCCGGTTGTGGAGGCAGGTGCCTGTAATCCCAACTACTTGGGAGGCTGAGGCAGGAGAACTGTTTGAACTCAGGGGGGTGGAGGTTGCAGTGAGCCAAGATTGCGCCACTGCACTCCAGCCTGGGTGACAGAGTAAGACTCCGTCTCAAAAAAAAAAAAAAAAAAAAAAAAAAGGCAAGATAAAGACATAGTGAGGAAAGGGCTGACCTATTAGGTAGGGTGGTTTTGCCTCTCTGAGTGAGATTATTTAGAAAAATATTTAGAGAAAGAGTATTACAGTCAGAGGGGAAAGCAATGTGCAAGGCCTTGAAGTGGGAGTGGAATGGCAATACTTCTCTTAACATTTTCCAGCATTTTTCTGATCTTTATGTTTCCAGTGTCTTCAATGAATTGCCAAAAATGATTCCAATATTTTTCTGAATTAACTTACCTCAGAAATTTATAAGTATAATTTATATCATTTTTACAAGATGATTTAATTCATATATTTGAATAATATACTCCTAGTTGCATGTCTATATGAAAACTTACCATTCAAATATTTATTTAACATTTGTTATGTGCAAGACATTGTAATAGGATCTGGGGGCTCAAAAAAACACAGGGCATAGTCCATTATTTCCTTAAATTGCGAAAGGCTTAAGATCAACTTGTAAAGACAAGATATAGGTATACATATCGATGGAAAGAAATGTATGCTAACAGCCAAAAAAAATTATATGGGCAATGTTAGCTATGGGAAATCAGTGGAGAAATGGCTGCAAAAGTGGTAAAGTGGTGAAAGTGGCCTTCCACAGGAGATGGGGCCTGGGCTGGGCTCAACAAAACCTACAGATCATGAATGAATATATTAACAGCAAGTGTGGTGTAAACAAACCCTCCAAAGCAGGAAAGCACTTGGCATACCCAGTAGATGTGACTCTAATTGACTGCAGAAGGGAATTCATAAAAGAACAAGTTGAGAGAGAACCAGAATATAGAAAGGTGATCTTCAATGAAAACACTTTAACTTAATCCTGTGGACAATATGCAGCCATTTCATCTGTCATAGTCTGTGAAGTCTCAGTTTTGTAAGCCATTGGTTCCAGTTTGGTCTCATCTGCTTTTACTATCTGAATGACATAGAGTGTAGTGAAAAATTAACCTTACTCAAAGAGAAGTTTGGCCTTTGCCATTGGCTAGTAATAGGTGACTTCTAGCCCATGGAACATCATGCCTGATGGGGGGGTCTTTGCTTGCATGGGGGCCTTGGCCACTGAATAGTCTAACAGTGTTATTTACGACTAAGTCTTTGGACCATGCCATACAACTTTTACCTGCAGAGAGGCTGGAGAATAAAGGTCAGCCACATAGGTAATATGTGACTGAGCCTCAATAAAAACTCTGGGCAACAAGGCTTGGGTGAGCTTCCCTAGCTGGCAATACTCCATGTGTATTATCAAACACTGATGCCAGAAAAGTAACATCCATTACTCATGGGGACAGGACAAAGGAAGCTCCATATTTGGTGCTTCTTCTGGACTCAGCCCTTTGTGTTTCTTCCCTTGGCTGGCTTTAATCTCTATTCTATAATTGTAATACACTGTAACTATGAGTATAACAGCTTTCTGTCAGCTTCCACGAGCACATCTAATGAATTATGAACTTAAGGGTGGTTTTGGTAACTCCCTGAAATTACAACTGGTGTCAGAAGTGAGGGCAGTGTGGATTGTGTTCTCCCTAACTTGCAATTGGTCAGACTCCACAAATCGGCCATCAACAAATTTGAAGATCTCACTGTGGTATTCTCACCAGTAAATTTTCTCTATTTAGATATACATATCATTGTTCAACTTTTCCTCCGTCATTAACAAAATAGTATTCATAATAAAATAGTTCCTCAAGACTGTGTTAATTATGAAAACTTTTTAAAAATAACCTTTAATGTAGAACCTCCAAAGCTAAATATATTAGAACCACTGTTGACCATTTTACCACTTGTTCACTGAGGTTGTGAAAAATCTGTATCAGATCAGTGCAAGGAAGAATATTAAGCGAAAAGTTGATCACATAACTATTAAAATGATCTTGGAATTCCTTTTCATAAAGTATCACCTGACACTTCAAAGGAGAGTGAATGCATTCCAGTCGCTTATCCATTTCAAAAAAATTGAATAATAACTACATACCTACAAAAATTTCAGTAATGTATATATATATATATAAATTTTTTATTATACTTTAAGTTTTAGGGTACATGTGCACAACGTGCAGGTTAGTTACATATGTATACATGTGCCATGTTGGTGTGCTGCACCCATTAACTCGTCATTTAGCATTAGGTATATCTCCTAATGCTATCCCTCCCCTCTCCCCCCACCCCACAACAGACCATGGTGTGTGATGTTCCCCTTCCTGTGTCTATGTGTTCTCATTGTTCAATTCCCACCTATGAGTGAGAATATGTGGTGTTTGGTTTTTTGTCCTAGTGATAGTTTGCTGAGAATGATGTTTTCCAGCTTCATCCATGTCCCTACAAAGGACATGAAGCCATCCCTCTTTATGGCTGCACAGTATTCCATGGTGTATACGTGTCACATTTTCTTGATCCAGTCTATCATTGTTGGACATTTGGGTTGGTTCCAAGTCTTTGCTATTGTGAATAGTGCCGCAATAAACATACGTGTGCATGTGTCTTTATAGCAGCATGATTTATAATCCTTTGAGTATATACCCAGTAATGGGATGGCTGGGTCAAATAGTATTTCTAGTTCTAGATCCCTGAGGAATCGCCACACTGACTTCCACAACGGTTGAACTAGTTTACAGTCCCACCAACAGTGTAAAAGTGTTCCTATTTCTCCACATCCTCTCCAGCACCTGTTGTTTCCTGACTTTTTAATGATGGCCATTCTAACTGGTGTGAGATGGTATCTCATTGTGGTTTTGATTTGCACTTCTCTGATGGCCAGTGATGATGAGCATTTTTTCATGTGTCTTTTGGCTGCATAAATGTCTTCTTTTGAGAAGTGTCTGTTCATGTCTTTCGCCCACTCTTTGATAGGGTTGTTTGTTTTTTGCTTGCAAATTTGTTAGAGTTCATTGTAGATTCTGGATATTAGCCCTTCGTCAGATGAGTAGATTGCAAAAATTTTCTCCCAGTCTGTAGGTTGCCTGTTCACTCTGATGGTAGTTTCTTTTGCTGTGCAGAAGCTCTTTAGTTTAATTAGATCCCATTTGTCAATTTTGGCTTTTGTTGCCAGTGCTTTTGGTGCTTTAGACATGAAGTCCTTGCCCATGCCTATGTCCTGAATGGTATTGCCTAAGTTTTCTTCTAGGGTTTTTATGGTGTTAGGTCTAACATTTAAGTCTTTAATCCATCTTGAATTAATTTTTGTATAAGGTGTAAGGAAGGGATCCAGTTTCAGCTTTCTACATATGGCTAGCCAGTTTTCCCAGTGCCATTTATTAAATAGGGAATCCTTTCCCCATTGCTTGTTTTTGTCAGGTTTGTCAAAGATCAGATGGTTGTAGGTATGCAGCATTATTTCTGAGGGCTCTGTTCTGTTCCAGTGGTCTATATCTCTGTTTTGGTAACAGTATCATGCTGTTTTGGTTACTGTAGCCTTGTACTATAGTTTGAAGTCAGGTAGCGTGATGCCTTCAGCTTTGTTCTTTTGGCTTAGAATTGACTTGGCAATGCAGGCTCTTTTTTGGTTCCATGTGAACTTTAAAGTAGTTTTTCCAGTTCTGTGAAGAAAGTCATTGGTAGCTTGATGGGGATGGCATTGAATCTATAAATTACCTTGGGCAGTATGGCCATTTTCACAATATTGATTCTTCCTACCCATGATCATGGAATGTTCTTCCATTTGTTTGTATCCTCTTTTATTTCATTGAGGAGTGGTTTGTAGTTCTCCTTGAAGAGGTCCTTCACATCCCTTGTAAGTTGGATTCCTAGGTATTTTATTCTCTTTGAAGCAATTGTGAATGGGAGTTCACTCATGATTTGGCTCTCTGTCTGTTATTGGTGTATAAGAATGCTTGTGATTTTTCAACATTGATTTTGTATCCTGAGACTATGCTGAAGTTGCCTATCAGCTTAAGGAGATTTGGGGCTGAGACGATGGGGTTTTCTAGAAATACAATCATGTCATCTGCAAACAGGGACAATTTGACTTCCTCTTTTCCTAAATGAATGCCCTTTATTTCCTTCTCCTGCCTGATTGCCCTGGCCAGAACTTCCAACACTATGTTGAATAGGAATGGTGAGAGAAGGCACCTCTGTCTTGTGCCAGTTTTCAAAGCGAATGCTTCCAGTTTTTGCCCATTCCGTATGATATTGGCCATGGGTTTGTCATAGATAGCTCTTATTATTTTGAGATACATCCCATCAATATCTAATTTATTGAGAGTTTTTAGCATGAAGCATTGTTGAATTTTGTCAAAGACCTTTTCTGCCTCTAGTGAGATAATCATGTGGTTTTTGTCTTTGGTTCTGTTTATATGCTGGATTACGTTTATTGATTTGCGTATGTTGAACCATCCTTGCATCCTAGGGATGAAGCCAACTTGATCGTGGTGGATAAGCTTTTTGATGTACTGCTGGATTCGGTTTGCCAGTATTTTATTGAGGATTTTTGCATCAATGTTCATCAGGGATATTGGTCTAAAATTCTCTTTTTTTGTTGTGTCTCTGCCAGGCTTTGGTATCAGGATGATGCTGGTCTCATACAATGAGTTAGGGAGGATTCCCTCTTTTTCTATTGATTGGAATGGTTTCAGAAAGAATGGTACCAGCTCCTCCTTGTACCTCTGGTAGAATTCGGCTGTGAATCCATCTGGTCTTGGACATTTTTTGGTTGGTAAGCTATTAACTATTGCCTCAATTTAAGAGCCTGTTATTGGTCTATTCAGAGATTCAACTTCTTCCTGGTTTAAACCGTCTTGGGAGGGTGTAAGTGTCGAGGAATTTATCCATTTCTTCTAGATTTTCTAGTTTATTTGCGTAGAGGTGTTTATAGTATTCTCTGATGGTAGTTTTTATTTCTGTGGGATTGGTGGTGATATCCCCTTTATCATTTTTTATTGCATCTACTTGATTCTTCTCTCTTTTATTCTTTATTAATCTTGCTAGTGGTCTATCAATTTTGTTGATCTTTTCAAAAAACCAGCTCCTGGATTCATTGAGTTTTTTTTTGAAGGGTTTTTTGTGTCTCCATTTCCTTCAGTTCTGCTCTGATCTTAGTTATTTTTTGCCTTCTGCTAGCTTCTGAATGTGTTTCCTCTTGCTTATCTAGTTCTTTTAATTGTGATGTTAGGGTGTCAATTTTAGATCTTTCATGCTTTCTCTTGTGGGCATTTAGTGCTATAAATTTCCCTCTACACACTGCTTTGAATGTGTCCCAGAGACTCTGGTACGTTGTGTCTTTGTTCTCATTGGTTTCAAAGAACATCTTTATTTCTGCCTTCATTTCATTATGTACCCAGTAGTCACTCAGGAGCAGGTTGTTCAGTTTCCATGTAGTTGAGCGGTTTTGAGTGAGTTTCTTAATCCTGAGTTCTAGTTTGATTGCACTGTGGTCTGAGAGACAGTTTATTATAATTTCTGTTCTTTTACATTTGCTGAGGAGTGCTTTACTTCCAACTATGTGGTCAGTTTTGGAGTAGGTGTGGTGTGGTGCTGAAAACAATGTATATTCTGTTGATTTGGGGTGGAGAGTTCTGTAGATGTCTATTAGGTCTGCTTGGTGCAGAGCTGAGTTCAATTCCTGGATATCCTTGTTAACTTTCTATCTCATTGATCTGTCTAATGTTGACAGTGGGGTGTTAAAGTCTCCCATTATTCTTGTGTGGGACTCTAAGTCTTTTTTTAGGTCTCTAAGGACTTACTTTATGAATCTGGGTGCTCCTGTATTGGGTGCATATATATTTAGGATAGCTAGCTTTTCTTGTTGAATTGATCCCTTTACCATTATGTAATGGCCTTCTTTGTCTCTTTTGATCTTTGTTGGTTTAAAGTCTATTTTATCAGAGACTAGGATTGCAACCCCTGCCTTTTTTTGTTTTCCATTTGCTTGGTAGATCTTCCTCCATCCCTTTATTTTGAGTCTATGTGTCTCTCTGCACCTCAGATGGGTTTCCTGAATACAGCACACTGATGGGTCTTGACTCTTTATCCAATTTGCCAGTCTGTGTCTTTTAATTGCAGCATCTAGCCCATTTACATTTAAGGTTAATATTGTTATGTGTGAATCTGATCCTGTCATTACGATGTTAGCTGGTTATTTTGCTCATTAGTTGATGCAGTTTCTTCCTAGCCTTGATGGTCTTTACAATTTGGCATGTTTTTGCAGTGGCTGGTACTGGTTGTTCCTTTCCATGTTTAGTGCTTCCTTCAGGAGCTCTTTTAGGGCAGGCCTGGTGGTGACAAAATCACTCAGCGTTTGCTTGTCTGTAAAGGATTTTATTTCTCCTTCACTTATGAAGCTTAGTTTGGCTGGATATGAAATTCTGGGTTGAAAATTCTTTTCTTTAAGAATGTTGAATATTGGCCCCCACTCTCTTCTGGCTTGTAGAGTTTCTGCCAAGAGATTAGCTGTTAGTCTGATGGGCTTCCCTTTGTGGGTAACCCGACCTCTCTCTGGCCGCCCTTAACATTTTTTCCTTCATTTCAACTGTGGTGAATCTGACAATTATGTGTCTTAGAGTTGCTCTTCTCAAGGAGTATCTTTGTGGCATTCTCTGTATTTCCTGAATTTGAATGTTGCCTGCCTTGCTAGATTGGGGAAGTTCTCCTGGATAATATCCTGCAGAGTGTTTTCCAACTTGGTTCCATTCTCCCCATCACTTTCAGGTACACCAATCAGATGTAGATTCGGTCTTTTCACATAGTCCCATATTTCTTGGAGGCTTTGTTCATTTCTTTTTATTGTTTTTTCTCTAAACTTCTCTTCTCGCTTCATTTCATTCATTTGATCTTCCATAACTGATACCCTTTCTTCCAGTTGATCGAATCGGCTACTGAGGCTTGTGCATTCGTCACATAGTTCTCATGTCTTGGTTTTCAGCTCCATCAGGTCCTTTAAGGACTTCTCTGCATTGATTATTCTAGTTAGCCATTTGTCTAATTTTTTTTCAAGGTTTTTCACTTCTTTGCCATGGGTTCGAACTTCCTCCTTTAGCTTGGAGTAGTTTCATCGTCTGAAGCCTTCTTCTCTCAACTCGTCAAAGTCATTCTCCGTCCAGCTTTGTTCCGTTTCTGGTGAGAAGCTGTGTTCCTTGGAGGAGGAGAGGCGCTCTGACTTTTAGAGTTGCCAGTTTTTCTGCTCTGTTTTTTCCCCATCTTTGTGGTTTTATCTACCTTTGGTCTTTGATGATGGTGACGTACAGATGGGGTTTTGGTGTGGATGTCCTTTCTGTTTGTTAGTTTTCCTTCTAACAGTCAGGACCCTCAGCTGCAGGTCTATTGAAGTTTGCTGGAGGTCCACTCCAGACCCTGTTTGCCTGGGTATCAGCAATGGAGGCTGCAGAACAGCGGATATTGGTGAACAGCAAATGTTGCTGCCTGATTGTTCCTCTGGAAGTTTTGTCTCAGAGAAGTACCCAGCCGTGTGAGATGTCAGTCTGCCCCTACTGGGGGGTGCCTCCCAGTTAGGCTACTCGTGGGTCAGGGACCCACTTGAGGAGGCAGTCTGTCCATTCTCAGATCTCCAGCTGCATGCTGGGAGAACCACTACTCTCTTCAAAGCTGTCAGACAGGGAAATTTAAGTCTGCTGAGGAATCTGCTGCCTTTTGTTTGGCTATGCCACGCCCCCAAAGGTGGAGTCTACAGAGGCAGGCAGGCCTTCTTGAGCTGTGGTGGGCTCCACCCAGTTCGAGCTTCCCAGCCACTTTGTTTACCTACTCAAGCCTTGGCAATGGTGGGCACCCCTCCCACAGCCTCGCTGCTGCCTTCCAGTTTGATCTGAGACTGCTGTGCTAGCAATGCGCGAGGCTCCGTGGGCATAGGAGCCTCTGAGCCAGGCACAGGATATAATCTACTGGTGTGCCGTTTGCTAAGACTGTTGGAAAAGCACAGTATTAGGGTGGGACTGACCTGATTTTCCAGGTGCCATCTGTCACCCCTTTCTTTGACTAGGAAAGGGAATTCCCTGTCCCTTGCACTTCCCGTGTGAGGCGATGCCTCACCCTGCTTCGGCTCACACTTGGTGCACTGCGCCCACTGTCCTGCACGCACTTTCCGACACTCCACAGTGAGATGAACCCAGCACCTCAGTTGGAAATGCAGAAATCACCCGTCTTCTGCGTCCCTCACATTGGGAGCTGTAGACTGGAGCTGTTCCTATTCGGCCTCTTGGCTCCACTCCCCGGTAATGTATATTTTTTAAAAATCCTTTAGGATCAACATTTATTCTATTTGGGGGATATGGATTTTGAAAAAGACAATTAATTTTTATGCCAATTCAGGTTATATAATTGCCATTGTGTTCCTTTTTATAACAGCACATTTCCATTAACATAAGGTTTTAGTCACCTAAAAGTAGAAGATGCATGGATCACAGCAACATCAATACAAAAGAATAGGAATGGCTAAGAACAGAAGGATTTGTTCCTGAGAGACTATAACAGTTCTAGTTCTCAATTATAAAGGTCACTTCAGTAAATTAAATATCCTCATTCCATCTAGTAACTGTATGATGGAGCATTTTTTGTTTTACAAAGCCTGGTTAATATTACAACTTTCTTTTCTGATACTCTACTTTCTTCATTTTTCTCTATTTGAGAGGGTCAGTTGCTGTTTCTGCTATGGATTTTGTGCTTATACTTCCTCCAGAAGTAGGCTAAATATTGTGGAGATAGGGCAAAGTTGAAACTTAATTAATCCCTTTTAGAATAAAGCCAAATCATAAATAGCAGTCTAGAGATTTTTCTTCTACATTTTTTCTCTATATGTCAATTCAGAAATGAGGATTACCATTCTAAGAATTAGAAGACTCAGGTAAATATACGTCCTAGCTCCTGGACACAGTATATTCCTTTTTAGTTTCTTTGCTGGCTCCTTCTCTGCTTACTTCTTGTCTTCTGCTTTGCTTACTCTCCACACTTTCAAGGGAAATCTTATTCATTCCTGTGACTTCATCTACCATTTATTTTCTCTCTCCTGGATCTTTATTAAAGTAGGTGTCATACCTTACTGATTATTAGAATCACTTGAGATGCTTTTTCAGAACACAGTACCTCCAGGCAGTCTGTACTTTTAACAAGTGTCTATGTAGCCAACAGCAAAAGGCCACAAACTGTTACTTGAGAATTACTGGTCTAACAGAACTTTCATTCCACATTTAAAACTGAAGTATAAAACTCAATTCAGAATTATCCACATAGTCAAGTATCCTTTTTATTCTCAACCGCAGTGGAGTGAACTCCCACTCCCATCTCTGAGCTGACTACAAAGAATGATTGTGAAAGTCTTCTCTCCCTTTTCCTCACTTAATCAATTAGTCCTCTGGGCTTTCACTCTGCTATTTTAATTAACTAGTGTCCATGTCTGAATACCCCCATTTGATTGCCACCTCTAGGTCGACTATGACCAATTCTTATTTACTTTGTTTCCCTGGTGCCTGAGACTTTAGTAGGCACTAGGTAAATGAGTACTGAATAAATCAGAATTAGAGAAGCAGGCAGGGTAACCATCTATTCCCCAAGATGGAGACACACTCAAGTTTTAAAATTTTTGCTTTGAAATTTAAATTATCTCCCAACATCATTTAGTCAACAGGAGTAGCAAAAGGTAATAATTTGTACCATAATCAAAGATAATGACAAGGATTCACAGACTTCCAAACCAAAATTTCACAGCAAAACGCATACCAAAATGTCATTTCTAATATCAAAGATGATATATAAAAATAATTTTACATATTATATAAACTATGAACAAAACAAAATGGATCTCTATCTTAAAACAGAAATGGAAAATCCTACTATTATTTGATTCATCCAAAATAATTTAAAAAACTGTTTAGGGTTTGCTCATTGAGTTTTACTTCATTTTATATGAAAAGAAGTAAAAAAGATAAAGACATATTCAATCCCTGCATTATTTTAAAATCACTCTTACTAAAGTGACAGATGAATTACATAATTAATGTGTATAAAACACTGTTAGAAGCAAATTACAATAGATTTTGTTTTTAAATCTCAGGTATCTTAGTTTACATGTTAACTTTTTCACAGAAAAATAGCTTGAAGTAGTAGATTGATATCAAGGTTAGGTAAGGATCAGAAAATTCCCATTCAGTGTACCTCTGGATTATAGTGCTTAATAGGCTCAGGTTCTTTGCTGTTCTTAATACCATATGAGACAGAAACAGTTTATGGTTAAGGTCCTTCTCTCTTTTGAAATTCCCTTCTACCCCTTTAATCAATATACATATTTGCTTTTGATATGTATGTCATGAGGAACAATTATTTTTATGTAACTTTTTCCTAATTGACTCTCATGCAGCGAAGATAACATTTTTAAAGTCTGAATTTGTAATAAAAAGAAAGCAAATGCAACTGCTGTTAAAATTAAGAAACTGTAAAAGTAACTTCACTTATTCCTTAAGTATTAAGTTGCCATTTGTGGACGGTATTTTGACTTGATTCAGTGGCTCTAGGGCTAAAAGAAGGTTTCTTTCCAGGAATTTGTCTGGCCTTGCCTTTTTATTTAGACCCAGTTCTACAAATAAAAACTCTTTCATTTTTCCAAAGTTTTAAGTGGTTGATAACAAATTAAATACACAAGACTGTTCTTACTTTGCATAGTGATTAGTTATAAGTGTTAAGGTAATTAGGCATAAGTGTTAAGTAGTTCACAATATGAAAATATGGTTAGTGTGAAGGTAATTCAGTGTAAGTGTTAAGTAGTTCACAATATGAAAATATTATGAAAAATAGACAATATTATTCAATATGTTGTCTAAGTAGACAAACCAACCACTGTTTGGGCCAGCTAAACCATGTGTTCTTTTTTGGCACTACCATCTATTAATCGGTCAGGATATTACCACTTTATGCCTAAACTATTTCAAATAATCAATTCCCTAACCTTTCTGCCCTTCAATCAGTCTGTACAGTACTTTTAGGTTAATCTACCTGAAGCACTATTTTGTTCCCATATACCATTCAACTCCATCTATAATATTGTCCCGTTACCCTCAAATAGAAAAAAAGAACTAATTCCATTCCATCTGAATCACATTCCATTCTGCAAAGTTGTGCTTTTCTTTAAGCTTCAAGGCTTTTGTGCAATTTCCTCTGTCTGAATGAATGATCCTACATCCCACATTTTCCCCTACTGAAATCCTGCTCATCTATATAGATCATCAGATTCCTTCCACAGTGCCTTCATAATGTAAAACACCCAAGTAAAAACACCTTTTTCCCTTATGTTACTATAATACCAAGTTGTATATACTTATATAACACTTTTTTACATACTGCCTTAGGCTAAAACATATCTTACTTCCACTAACTGAAAGATAAGCTCCTGGCCACTACAGGCAGCACCTTATAGTAACACATCTAGTACCCTAAATGTAGTAGGGGCTGAACAAATATTTGTTGAATAATTATTATTATAAATGATCCATATGATAGAAAGAAGAAAATGGTGAACCAAGGCAGAAAGGCAGAGTATGAAGAAAGAGGTTATATCTCTGCTTAAGTGGAAGGTGAGTCATGCCTCACACTGATGCACATATGAAAGCTAGGATGGGGCAAATTTTTCTTTGTTGGGCACTCACATCTGCCCTGTGAAATGCTCTGAGCTGTCTCCCTAGGAAGAGAGTTTATAAAATCCATTGTAAGGCAGAATGTTATCCAATGGAACTACTGCCATAATCAATGCCATGGTTCACAACATTTTTACCCACATGAAACAAATTATCTCATTGTTGAAAATCACACTTTCCTAAGGGTTGCTTGGAGGTAACCCTGGAGCAAGTCATCACATTGTAGTTCTCAATACTATCTTCCTGATGTATAGGAAAGAAGAACCAAAGAAGATTTTACACAGGTTTATAAAACACATATTTTGCTTAAATCTTTATTCAACTCAGCCTAGGCTAAAATGCTTTATGAAGAGGATGTTATGCTCCAATTATGCAAGTAGCCACTGGAAATAGCACTCTTCCAAGTTAGTATTTCCTGCTAATCATGGCTATGATATTGTATTCAAGCTCATAATGTAAGTGATACAGCCCTGAAATAAAACTGGAATAGTTTAAACCAGATAATTTTTCACAAATGCAGCAAATTTGAGAGCCACAGAGAGTACAAAGGAGTGGTGGCTGATTTTGAGTCTTTAAACAACAAAGACGCAGCATTGTGATCCTGAGTATCAGCCCAGAGGACACCTCTGCTTTTGCCACCAGAGGAATGTCTGTAACCCAACAGTTACGGAGAGATGGAGATGAGACTGGGCTAAGTGGGGCAAAAGAGTGGTCTGGCCCTACCCTCTGAGAGCAGGTATTGCAACACCACAGGACCACTGCCCGTAGAGAATGAAGGAAACTTTGGCAAAGTGATGGGGCAAAAAGATGACATAAGTGGGGGGCATGACAATATTTCATAAAAAGAATTCATAACTTGTTAGCTCTTTGTTTCTATTTTACTAAAGGATTTCAGTAGGGCAACTACTACAAGAATCAATGCCCCTATGAAGAAAATTTAGGGGTGGCAGCTAAAATATAAAATGCCCAGTGAAACCACATGGAATTTAATACTGCATTGAACATACTGATATTAAAAATTAGTCATTAATTATATGAAACTAAAATATAAGTGGGTGTCTTGTATTTTTATTTGCTACATCTGGCAGTCCTACCCAGATTACTAATATCATAGTGTTGGGAAAAGCAATTCCCGAGTATCTTCATAAATGGTTTTATTCTTGATTAAACAAGTTTAAATATTTATGTATGAAAGTTACCATATTTGATATAAACTAGTCACATTTTACTTCAGACGCTAGCTGTGTTACATTTATTTAATTAAGAGGCAAAAATACTAGTTAAAAGCTACAAATACTGCTATAAATAGAATCAGAAAAATCTGATCTCAGCTGTAAAAGACTGAGAGGAAAATGAGGACTTTCAGATAACAATGGATAGACATCATCATTAGTGAGAATACTAAGCCTGTGAGGCACAGAAAAACTGAATTTTAGCCTGGAAAACAAGATCAAATTAAGATATACCAGACTGGTCTGAGGTTACCAAAGACATGAAGGCAGAGAACAGATAAAGATTCCCACTAGTGAATAAATGACAAAGACGCTGAAAATGTCTGCTTTGTCAACATTGTCTCTCCTCTGATCAAATGCCAAATAAAGACCAACCAATTAACGTCTGAAAAAATCTTCTGGTCACAGAAGAAAGTAGCTTTAAAATTGGCATAATGAAATAAACCCGTGGTATGCCTTATCAATGGACAATTTATTTCTCTAGTATTGTCACTGCAAATAATGATGTGAAGGAGTATCAAGGCACAATCTGAAAGACAGTGGGTGTGGCAGGCTAGGGACAAGCACCTTTATATACGACAATGAATTCAGGAAAAATCAAAATTTATGAGTTGCATATTTTAAACAAATTGTTTTTTAATTAAAAATGTCTAAGATAATAAATATTAACATCTACACTTAGCCATTTGTAATTATTTTTCTGAAGGGTTTTAAATTTTTATTGAAATTTCATAAACTAGTAGGTACTATATGAGGGGTCTTCAAAATGTTGATGGATAGTGTATATTATTAAAAGCTATGCATGAATTTCAAAAAAATTTGCACTAAAATAAATTCTCCCTAAGTTGTTATAACATGTCTGAATAGGATCTAGTTTGAGGCACTAAGAAGAATAAGACATAAATTTGAAAAGAGCCCCTTTCAGTGCAACATTAATTCCACCAAAATTGAAGCAAGAACAAACATCAAATTCAGGGAGAAGACTGAGTGGAAGAATGGTGAAATCAATCATGCTTTATGAAAAGTTTATGAGGACAATGCCCCCAAATAAATAATCAATTTACAAATAGAAAATTCACTTTAAGAAGGAATGAGATGATGTTAAAGATGAAGCCTGCAGTGGCAGGCCATCTGTATCAATTTGCAAGAACAAAATTATCTTGTTTGGGCTCTAATTGAAAGGGCCCAACAATTACTTGCAGAAACAAAAGCCAACATCACAGACATCTCAATTGGTTCAGCTTACATAAATCTGACTAAAAATTAAAGTTGAGTAAATATTCCATGTGATGGGTGCCAAAACTTTTGTGACCAGATCTGCTTCAGACAAGAACAGAGATTTCAATTAAATTTTGAACAAGGGGGATCAAGATCTGAAGTATTTCTTCGAAGAATTGTAATAGGAGATTAAAAAAAAAAAGGCTTTACAAGTATAATCCTGAAGACAAAGCATAATCAAAGCAATGGCTACCAGGAGGAGGAACTGGTCCAGTAAAAGCAAAAGTAAACCAGTCAAGAGCAAAGATCATAGCAACAGTTGTTTGAGATGCTCAAGCCATTTTGCTTGTTGACTTTCTGGGAGAGACAAAGAATAACATCTGCTTATGAGAGCGTTTTGAGACACTTAGTCAAAGATTTAGCAGAAAAATGCCTAGGAAAGCTTCATCAGAGGGTCCCTCCTCACCATGACAATGTTCCTGCTCATTCTTCCCATCAAACAAGGTCAGTTTTACAGGAGGAGTTTTGTTTGTTCGTTCGTTTTGGTTTGGTTTGGTTTGATTTTGAAACAGGGTCTCACTCTGTTGCCCATGCTGGAGTGCAGTGGTGTGATCTCAGCTCACTGCAACCTCTGCCGCCCAGGTTCAAGCGATTCTCCTGACTCAGCATCCTGAGTAGCTAGGATTACAGGCATGTGCTACCACGCCCAGTGAATTTTTGTATTTTTGGTAGAGACAGGGTTTCACCATGTTGGCCAGGCTGGTGAAATCCTGACCTCAAGTGATATGCCTGCCTCAGCCTCCCAAAGTGCTAGGATTACAGTTGTGAGCCACTGTACCCAGCCTAATTTTACAAGAGTTTTGATGAAACATTATTAAGCATCCACCTTACAGTCCTGATGTGGCTACTTCTGACTTCTTTTTGTTTTCTACTCTTAAAGTAAAGAGCACCCATTTTTCTTAGATAATAATCTTACAAAGATGGCATTGACATGGTAAATTCCCAGAATCCTCAGTTTTTTAGGCACAGACTAAATGACTGGTATCATCACTTACAAAAGTGTCTGGAGAGAAGGTGGCGGAGCAAGATGGCTGAATAGAATCCTCTAATCATTATCCCCTCCACAGGACACCAAATCGAACAACTATCCACATAATGAAGCACCTTCATGAGAATCAAAAATCAGGTACACAATCACAGTGCCTGATTTTAACATCATATCAAGGAAAGAGGCACTGAAGAGGGTAGAAAAGACAGTCTTGAATTGCCAACAACGTTACCTCTACCCCCTAGCATTAGCTGCATGGCACAGAGAGAGAGTATGTGTGATAGGCAGAGGGAGAGGACAGTGATTGTGGGACTTTGCATTGGAACTCAGTGCTATCTGTCACAGCAAAAGAAACACATGGCAGAATTCAGCCAGTGCCAATGGAGGGAGCATTTAGACCAGCCACAGCCAGAGGGGAATCATCCTTCCCAGTGGTTGGTATCTGAGTTCCAGCTAGGCCGACTGTGAACTAAAGTGCTTTGGGGTCCTAAATAAACATGAAAGGCAGTCTAGGCCACAAGGACTGCAATTCCTGGTCAAGTCTTGGCGCCATGCTGGACCCTGAGCCAGAGGACGTGGGGTACACACAACCTATAAGACACCAGCTAGGCCAGCCCAGGAGTACTTGTGTCAGCCCTTCCCCAACACAAGGCAGCACAGCTCATAGCTCCAGAAGAAACTCCTTCCTTCTGCTTGAGGAGAAGAGAGGGGAGAGTAAAAAGGACTTTGTCTTGCAATTAGCACACCAGCTTAGCCACAGTAGAATAGGGCATCAAGCAGTGTCCTGAGGCCCACATCCCAGGATCTAGCTCCGGGATGACATTTCTAGATACATCCTGGGCCAGAAGGGAACCTGCTGCCTTGTAGGGGAGAACCCAGTTCTGGCGGCATTCATCATCTGCATGGGCCTTGAAT
The DNA here is from genome assembly GCF_009828535.3 of Hylobates moloch. Taxonomy (NCBI): domain Eukaryota; kingdom Metazoa; phylum Chordata; class Mammalia; order Primates; family Hylobatidae; genus Hylobates; species Hylobates moloch. The sequence continues at coordinate 59,217,224 of NW_026652283.1, forward strand.
AAATATCAGTTGTAATCAGGCAGTAGTTGCTGTGGGCTTTGGGTGAGAACTAGTGCTGTGTTGGCTTCAGATGTGACCCAGCACAATACCAGCTGTGGTGGCCATTAGGACAGGCTCTTTTTACTTGAGGAAAGAAGAGAAAAGAGTGGGAAAGACTTTGTCTTGTGGTGGGGGTGCCAGCTTGGGTGGAGTAGAATAGAGCAGGAGGTAGAATCCTAAGGTTCCTGATTCCCGGCCCTGGCTCCCGAATGGCAATTCTGGCCTTGAATGAAGATTGGCAATTACCAGGCAGTGGTCGCCTCCGAATTTGGACAAGACCCAGTACGGTGCTGGCTTCGGGTCTGACTAACCACAGTCCAAGTGATGGTAGCCACCAAGTGCTTGTGTCACCCCTTTGCCAATACCAGGCAGCTCAGGATGGAGAGGGAGACTCTTTCTGCTTTGGAGAAAGTAAAGAAAGAGAACAAGAGTCTTTGCCTCTTGTTCCAGAAAATTCTCTTGGATCTTATCAAAGAAATCAAGGTGATCTTGACAAGTCTGCAAGAGTCACAGTGTTACTGGTTTGAGGTGCCCCCTAATGCAGATATAGCTGTAGTGATCAAAGACTTAGGCCACAATACTCAATTCCTTTAGAATGCTTGGAAAGTCTTCTCCAAAAAGACAGGAACAAACAAGCCCAGGCTGTAAAAAATACAACAAATACCTAACTCTTCAATGTCCAGACTCTAACAAACATCTATAAGCATCAACACCATCCAGGAAAACATGACCTCAAAAAATGAACTAAATAAAGCACCAAGGACCAATCCTGGAGAAACAGAGATAGTGGCTTTTCAGACAAGAGAATTCAAAATACCTATTTTGAAGAAGCACAACAAACTTCAAGACAACCCAGAAAAAGAATTCAGAATCCTATCAGAGAAATTTAACAAAGAGATTACAATAATTTTTAAATATCAAGCAGAAATTCTGGAGCTGAAAAATTCAACGGACACACCGAAGACTGAATCAGTCTCTCAATAGTAGAATTGATCAAGAAGAAGAAAGAATTAGAGAGCTTGAAGACATGTATTTAGGTGGGGGGAGGGGGGAGGGACAGCATTAGGAGATATACCTAATGCTAAATGACGAGTTAATGGGTGCAGCACACCAACATGGTACATGGATACATATGTAACAAACCTGCACATTGTGCACATGTACCCTAAAACTTAAAGTATAATAATAAAAAAAAAAAACTACACAGAAGCATTCTGTGAAAAAAATAATAATAATAAATAAATAGGCAAAAAAAAAAAAGAATAAAAAACAATGGAGCATGACTACAAGATCTAAATAATAGGCTCAAAAAGGCAAATCTATGAGTTACTAGCCTGATATAGTTTGACTGTGTCCCCATTCAAATCTCAACTTGAACTGCATCTCCCAGAATTCCCATGTGTTGTGGGAGGAACCCAGGTGGAGGTAATTGAATCATGAGGGGATGGTCTTTCCCCTGCTATTCTTGCGCAGTGAGTAAGTCTCACGAGTTTCCCCTGCTATTCTCGTGTAGTGAATAAGTCTCACGAGATCTAATGGGTTTATCAGGGGTTTCCGCTTTTGCTTCATTCTCATTTTCTCTTGCTGCTGCCATGTAAGAGGTGCCTTTCGCCTCCCACCATGATTCTGAGGCCTCCTCAGCCATGCGGAACTGTAAGTCCAATTAAACCTCTTTTTCTTCCAAGTCTCAGGTATGTCTTTATCAGCAGCATAAAAACAGACTAATAGAGTAAATTGGTGCCCGTAGAGTAGGGCGTTGATGAAAAGACACCCAAAAATATGGAAGTGACTTTGGAACTGGGTAACAGGCAGAGGTTGGAACAGTTTGGAGGGCTCAGAAGAAGATGGGAAAATGTGGGAAAGTTTGGAACTTCCTAGAGACTTGTTGAATAGCTTTGACCAAAAGCCTGAGAATGATATGGACAGTAAGGTCCAGGCTTAGGCGGTCTCAGGTAGAGATGAGGAACTTGTTGGGAACTGGGGCAAAGGTGACTCTTATTATATTTCAGCAAAAAAACTAGTGGCATTTTGTCCCTGCCCTAGAGATTTGTGGAACTTTGAACTTAAGAGAGATGATTTAGGGTATCTCGCAGAAGAAATTTCTAAGTAGCAAAGCATTCAAAATGTAACTTGGGTGCTTTTAAAAGCATTCTGTTTTAAAAGGGAAACAGAGCATAAAAGTTCAGAAAATTTGCAGCCTAATGATGCAGTAGAAAAGAAAAACCCATTTTTCTTATTTATTTATTTTAGTTGTAAATTATACTTTAAGTTCTAGGGTACATGCGCACAACATGCAGGTTTGTTACATAGGTATACATGTGCCATGTTGGTTTGCTGCACCCATTAACTCATCATTTGCATTAGGTATTTCTCCTAATGCTATCCCTCCCCCTGCCCCCAAACCCACGACAGGCCCAGGGGTGTGATGTTCCCCGCCCTATGTCCAAGTGTTCTCATTGTTCAATTCCCACCTATGAGTGAGAACATGCAGTGTTTGGAAAAACCCATTTTTCTAGGCAGAAATTCAAGCTGGCTACAGAAATTTGCATAAGTAGCAGGGCGCCTAATGTTAATTCCCAAGACCATGGGGAAAATGTCTCCAGGCCATGGCAGAGACCTTCACAGCAGCCCCTCCCATCACATGCCTGGAGGCCCAGGAGGAAAAAGTAGTTTTGTGGGCTGGGCCCAGGGTACCTGTTCTGCATGCAGCCTAGGGACTTGGTTCCCTGTGTCCTAGCCACTCCAGCCCTGGCTGAAAGGGGCCAATGTACAGCTCAGGCTGTGGCTTCAGAGGGTGGAAGCTCCAAACCTTGGCAGCTTCCATGTGGTGTTGAGCCTGCGGATGCACAGAAGTCAAGAATTGAGGTTTGGGAACCTCCACTTAGATTTCAGAAGATGTACGGAAATGCCTGGATGCCCAGACAAAAGTTTGCTTCAGGGGTGGGGCCCTCATGGGGAACCTCTGACAGGGCAGTGCAGAAGGGAAATGTGGGGTCAAAATCCCAACACAGGCAGTGCCCACAGGAGGACTGCCTAGTGGAGTTGTGAGAATAGGGCCACTATACTCCAGACCCCAGAATGGTAGATCCATGGACAGTTTGCACCATGTGCCTGGAAAAGCTGCAGACACTAAACACTAGCCTGTGAAGGCAGCCATAAGGGAGGCTGTACTCTGCAAAGCCACAGGGGCGGAGCTACCCAAGATGATGGGAACCCACCTCTTGCATCAATGTGACCCGGATAAGAGACCTAGAGTCAAAGGAGACCATTTTGGAGCCTTAAAATTTGACTGCCTCACTGGATTTTGGACTTGCATGGGCCCTGTAACTCCTTTTTTTTGGCCAATTTCTCCCATTTGGAATGGCTGTATTTACCTAATACCTGTACCCCATTGTATCTAGGAAGTAACTAGCTTGCTTTTGATTTTACAGACTCATAGGTGGAAGGGATTTGCCTTGTCTCAGATGAGACTTTGGACTGTGGACTTTTGGGTTAATGATGAAATAAGACTTTGCGGGACTGTTGGGAAGGCATGATTGGTACTGAAATGTGAGGAGGACATGAAATCTGGAAGTGCCAGGGGCAGAAAGATATGGGTCAGCTGTCTCCCCATTCAAATCTCAACTTGAATTGTATCTCCCAGAATTCCCGCGTTGTTGTGGGAGGGACCCAGGTGGAGGTAATTGAATCATGGGGGATGGTCTTTCCCCTGCTATTCTTGTATTGTAAGTCTCACAAGATCTGCTGGGTTTATCAAGGGTTTCTGCTTTTGCTTCTTTCTCATTTTCTCTTGCTGCCACCATGTAAGAAGTGCCTTTCATCTCCCACCATGATTCTGAGGCCTCCTCAGCCATGTCGAACTGTAAGTCCAATTAAACCTCTTTTTCTTCCCAGTCTTGGGTATGTCTTTATCAGTAGCATGAAAACAGATTAATACATGGGGCCTTAAAGAGGAGGTAGTGAGAGGTAGACCAGGGTAGACAGTATTATTCAAAGAGATAATAACAGAAAACATTCCAAACCTAGAGAAATATATCAATATTCAAGTACAAGAAGGTTATAAAACACCAAGCAGATTTAACCCAAAGAAGACTACTGCAGGGCATTCAATAATCAAACACCCACAGGTCAAAGATAAAGAAACAATCCTAAAAGCAACAAGAGAAAAGAAACAAATAACATACAATGGAGCTCCACTAAGTTTGGCTGCAGACTTCTCAGTGGAAACCCTACAAAACAAGAGAGAGTGGCATGACATATTTTAAGTGCTGAAGGAAAAAAAACTTTTATCCAGTGAAAATATACTTCAAATATGCAGAAGAAATAAAGACTTTCCCAGACAAACAAAAACTGAGGGATTTCATTAATTGAAGACCTGTCCTACAAGAAAAGCTAAATGGTGTACTTCAGTCAGAAAGGGAAGGATGTTAATGGGCAAAAAGAAATCATCCGGGGGTCCAAAACTCACTGCTAATAGGAAGTACACAGACAAATACAGAATATGATAACATTGTAACTGTGGTCTGTAAACTACTTATATCTTCCATATAAAGATCAAAAGATAAAACTATCAAAAATAACTACAACAATGTTTTAAGACATAGTGTAATAAGATTTAAATAGAAACAAGAAGTTAAAAAGTAGGAGAGATGAATACAAGTGTGAATTTTTATTAGTTTTCCTTCTGCTTTTTTGTTTGTTTGGTTTTACAAGCAGTGTTGTCATTAGTTTTAAATGATTGGTTACAAAATGTTATTTGAAAGCCTTGTGGTGACCCTGAAATACCTACAACAGATACAAACACACAAAAATAGCAAGAAATTAAAACATACCGTCAGAGAGGAGAACCTTCACAAAAACAACAGAAGGGGAAAAGGAAGGAAGGGAAGGAGAGAGAAAGAGAGGGAGACAGGGAGGGAGGGAGGGAGAAAAAGGGAGAGAGGGAGAAAGATCATAAGGCAACCAGAAAACAAACAACAAAATAGCAGGAGTACGTCCTTAGTTTATCAATAACAATACTGAATGTAAGTGAACTAAAGTCTCCAATAAAAAGAAATGGAGTGGCTGAATGGATTAAAAAAAAAAAAAGAACCAATGATCTGCTGGCTACAAGAAATATTTCACCTATAAAGACACACATAGACTAAAAATGAAGGAATGGGAAAAGATACTCCATGCAAATGAAAATCGAAAAAAGGAGTAGCTACACTTATATCAGATAAAATAGAATTCAATATGAAAAACTATGAAAAGAGACCAAAAGGTCATTATATAATGATAAAGGGGTCAATTCGACAAAAGGATGTAATAGTTATAAATTTATATGCATCAACACTGAAGCACCCAGATATATAAAGCAAATATTATTATAGCTAAGAAAGAGACCCCAATACAGTAATAGTTGGAGACTTCAACATCCCACTTTCAGCATTGGACAGATCATCCAGACTGAAAAAGCAACAAAAAAATTGGACTTAGCACTATGAACCAAATGGACCTAACAGATATTTCATCCAGCAGCTGCAGAATACATATGCTTCTCCTCAGTGCATAGATCTCAAAGACAGACTTTATTATTTTTTTCTTTTTTTTTGAGACAGAGTCTCACTCTGCTGCCAGGCTGGAGTGCAGTGACGTGATCTCGGCTCACTGCAACCTCTGCCTCCCGGGTTCAAGGGACTCCCCTGTCTCAGCCTCCTGAGTAGCTGGGACTACAGGCGCGCACCAACATGCCCAGCTAATTTTTTGTATTTTAGTAGAGATGGGGTTTTCTCATGTTGGCCAGGATAGTCTTGATCTCCTCACCTTGTGATCCGCCCCCATCGGCTTCCCAAAGTTCTGGGATTACAGCCATGAGCCACCACATCTGGCCTAAAATGTTTTTAAAACCTGAAATCATATCAAGTATCTTCTCAGACCACAATGAATAAAACTAGAAATCAATAACAAGAGGAATGCTGGAAACTGTACAAACACATAGAAATTAAACACTATGCTCCTGAGTGACCAGTGAGTCAATGAACAAATTAAGAAGGAAATTTTAAAATTCCTTAAAACAAATTAAAATGGAAACCCAACACACTAATATCTCTGTAATACAGTGAAAGCAATACTGAGAGCAAAGTTTATACCAATAAGTGCCTACATTAAAATGTAGAACAAAGAAATAACTAAGATGAAAGCAGAAACAAATGAAATTGGAAAGAGAAAAATAACAATACACAAGATTAACAAAAGGTTAGTTTTTTGAAAAATTTTTTAAAAAGTTTGAAAAGTTTTTTGAAAACAAAATCAACAAACCTGTAGGAAGATTAAGAAAAAAAGAAGACTTAAATAAATAAAATCAGAGATTTAAAAAAAATTACAACTGATTCCACAGAAATTCAAAGGTTCATTAGAAGCTACTAAGAACAACCATATGCCAATACATCAGAAAACCTAGAAGAAATAGACAAATCCTAGACACATATAACCTATCAAGATTGAACCAGGAAAAAATAAAAAACTTGAATAGACCCATAACAAGTAATGAGACTAAGATGTAATTAAAAGTCTCCTATCAAGAAAAGTCCCAGAAAATGATGGCTTCACTGCAGAATTTTACAAAACATTTAAAGAACTAATATCAATCCTTTTCAAACTATTCCAAAAAATAATGGAGAAGGGAATACTTCCAAACTCATTCTATGAGGGCAGTATTGCCCTGATAACAAAACCAGACAAAGACACAACAAAAAAAGAAAATTCCAGGCCAATATTTCTGATGAACATTGATACAAAAAATCCTCAACAAAATACTAACAAACCAAATTCAACAACACATTAAAAACATTATTCATCATGATCAAGTGAGATTTATCCCCAGGATGTAAGGATGGTTCAACATATGCAAATCAATCAATATAAACATCATATAAAAAGAATGAAGGATGTAGACCATATGATCATTTCAATTGATACAAAAAACCATTCAATAAAATTCACCATCTCTTCATGATTAAATTTAAAAAACCTAAAAAAAACTGGATAGAGAAGAAACATACTTCAACACAATAAAAGCCATATAGAAAAGAACCACATCTACATATGGGTAAAACCTGAAAATGTTCCCTCCAAGATCTGGAACAAGACAAAGATGCCCACTTTCACCACCATTATTCAACATAGTCCTGGAAGTCCTAGCTAGATGAATCAGATAAGATAAAGAAATAAAGGTTGGCCAGGTGCGGTGGCTCATGCTTGTAATCCCAGCACTTTGGGAGGCCGAGGCGGGCGGATCACGAGGTCAGGAGATCGAGACCACGGTGAAACCCCATCTCTACTAAAAATACAAAAAAAAAAAAAAAAAAATTAGCCGGGCGTGGTGGCGGGCACCTGTAGTCCCAGCTACTTGGAGAGGCTGAGGCAGGAGAATGGCGTGAACCCAGGAGGCGGAGCTTGCAGTGAGCCGAGTTTGCGCCACTGCACTCCAGCCTGGGCGACAAAGTGAGACTCCATCTCAAAAAAAAAAAAAAAAAGAAATAAAGGTCATCCAAATTGAAATGGAAGAATTCAAATTATCCTTATTTGCAGATGATGTAATCTTGTATTTAGAAAAACCTAAAGACTTAATCAAGAAATTATTAGAACTGAGAAGTAAATTACAAAAAATTACAGGATATAAAATCAATATACAAAAATCAATAGCATTTAAATATGCCAACAATGAACAATCTGAAAAAGAAATTTAAAATTTAAGAATCCAATCTGCAACAGCTACAAATAAATTATCTAGGAATAACTTAACCAAAGAAGTGAAACATCTGTACAATAAGAACTACAAAACACTGATGAAAGAAATTGAAGAGGTCACAAAAAATGGAAAGACATTCCATGTTCATGGATTAGAAGAATCAATATTGTTAAAATGTCCAAAGCAATGTGCAGATCTCAGTATCAAAGTATCAATCTCATTCTTCACAAAAATAGAAATAAATAATCATAAATTTTGATGGAACCCATGAAAGACCTGGAATAGCCTAAGCCATCCTGAACAAAAAGAACAAAACTGGAGAACTCACGTTACCTGACTTCAAATTATACTACAGAGCTACACAACCAAAACAGTATGGGACTGGCATAAAAAGAAACACATAGACCAATGGAACAGAATAAAGAATCCAGAAGTAAATCCATACATCTACATTGAACTCATTTTTGACAAGGTGCCAAGAACATACATTGTTGAAAGGAGAGTCTCTTCAATAAATGGTGCTGGGAAAACTGAATAATCCATATGCAGAAGAATGAAACTAGACCCCTTTCTCTCAACATATGTAAAAATCAAGTAAAAGTGGATTAAAGGCTTAAATCTAAGTCCTCAAACTATGAAACGAACACAAGAAAACATTAAGGAAACTCTCAAAGACAACAAGCTGGGCAAAAATCTCTTCAGTAATACCCCACAAGCACAGGCAACCAAAGAAAAAATGGACAAATGAGATCATATCAAGTTAAAAAGCTTCTGCACAGCAAAGGAAAGGATCAACGAAGTGAAGAGATAATCTACAGAATGGAAGATAATATTTGCAAACTTCACCTGACAAATGATGAACAACCGGAATATATAAGGAGCTCAAACAACTCAATAGAAAAAAATCTAACAATCCAATTTAAAAATGGGCAAAAGATTTGAATAGACATTTCTCAAAAGAAGAAATACAAGTATCGAACAGGTATATAAAAAAGTGCTCAACATCATCAATCACCAGAGAAATGGAAATTAAAACTACAATGAGATATCATCTCACCCAAGTTTTAATGGCTTTTATCCAAAAAATAGGCAATAACAAATGCTGACAAGGATGTGGAGAAAAGGGAACTCTTGTACACTGTTGGTGGGAATGTAAATTAGTGCAGCCACTATGAAGAACAGTATAGAGGTTCTGCAAAAAACTAAAAACAGAACCACCATATGATCCAGCAATCCCACTGCTAGGTATATTCACAAAAGAATGGAGGTCACTATGTTGAAGAGATATCTGCACTCCTATGTTTACTGTGGTACTATTTGCAATAGCCAAGATTTGGAGGCAACCTAAGTGTTCATCAACAGATGAATGGATAAAGAAAATGTGGTACATGTACACAATGGAGTACTATTCAGCCATAAAAAAGAATGAGATTCTGTCATTTGCAACAACATAGATAGAACTAAAAGACATGTTGAATGAAATAAAACAGACAGGAAAAGACAATCTTCTCACTCATTTGTGGGAGCTAAAAAAAAAAATTGAATTCATGGAGATGGAGAGTATAATGATGGTTACCATAGGCTGAGAAGGGTAGCGGGAGTAGTGGGGGCAAAGTGGAGATGTTTAATGGGTACAAAAATACAGTTACATAGAATGAATAAGATTTATTATTTGATAGGAAAACAAAGGGACTACAGTCAACAATAATTTATTGTACATTTAAAAATAACTAGGCCGGGCCAGGCGTGGTGGCTCACGCCTGTAATCCTAACATTTTGAGAGGCTGCGCCAAGCGGATCACCTGAGTTCAGGAGTTCGAGACCAGCCCGGCCAACATGATGAAACCCCCATCTCTACTAAAAATACAAAATTTAGCCAGGCATGGTGGCACATGCCTGTAATCTTGGCTACTCGGGAGGCTGAGGCAGGAGAATCACTTGAACCCCAGAGGCGGAGGCCACAGTGAGCCAAGATCATTCCACTGCATTCCAGTCTGGGTGACAGAGCAAGACTGTCTCTAAATAAATAAATAAATAGGCCAGGCGTGGTGGCTCATGCCTGTAATCCCAGCACTTTTGGAAGCCGAGGTGGGTGGATCACTTGAGGTCAGAAGTTCGAGACCAGCCGGGCCAACATTGCAAAAATCTGTCCCTACTAAAAATACAAAAAACTTAGCCAAGCCTGGTGATGCACACCTGTAGTCCCAACTACTCGGGAGGCTGAGGCAGGAGAATCGCTTGAACCCAGGAGGCAGAGGTTGCAGTGAGCCAAGATTGCGCCACTGCACACCAGTCTGGGTGACAAAGTGAGACTCTGTTTCAAAAAATAATAAATAAATAAATAAATCTAAAGAGTATAATTGGAATGTTTATAACACAAAGAAATAAATGCTTGAGATGGTGAATACCTCATTTCTCCTGATATTATTGTCATGCACTGTATGCCTGTATCAAAATATCTCAAGTACCCCATAAATATATATACCTACTATGTACTCATAACTTTTTATTTGGGAAGTGTCTTGACCCTGATGGAGCTTATGTTGGGAAGAAAAGTTCATATTATTTTATTCTTTTAATTGTATTTTCCCACAAACTTTTTGAATCCTTCTATACTGTCTGATTATAATGGTACACAGTTGAACAAATTCTGGGTCTTTCTTTGATTAATTCATATTATTTAATTGAAAGATGTGATTTTCCTTCTTCTCATATTGTACTTTTTAAAACAGATAATTTGGCCAGGCACAGTGGCTGACACCTGTAATCCCAGCACGTTGGGACGCCAAGGCAGATGGATCACCTGAGGCCAAGAGTTCGAGACCAGACTGACCAACATGGTGAAACCCTGTCTGTACTAAAAATACAAAATTAGCTGGGTGTGGTGCGCATGCCTGTAACACCAGCTACTTGGGAGGCTGAGGCAGAAGAATCGCTCGAACTCGGGAGGTGGAGGTTGCAGTGAGCCAAGATAGCACCATTGCACTCCAGCGTGGGCAATGAGAGTAAAACTGTATCTCAGTAAATAATACATACATACATATATACATACAGAGAATTTTAAAAAATAATTTCATTTTTTTTTTCTTAAGTTCTGGGGTACATGTGCAGGATGTGCAGGTTACATAGGTAAACATGTGTCATGGTGGTTTGCTGCACTTAACAACCCACCACGTAGGTGTTAAGCTCAGAATGTGTTAGCTCTTTTTCCTAATGCTCTCCCCTACCCACCCTCCCCTGACAGGTCCCAGTGTGTATTGTTGCCCTCCCTGTGTCCATGTGTTCTCATTGTTCAGCTCCTACTTACAATACGAGGTGTTTGGTTTTCTGTTCCTGCGTTAGTTTGCTGAGGATAATGACTTCCAGCTTCATCCATGTCCCTGCAAAGGACATTGATCTCATTGCTTTTTTATGACTGCACAGTATTCAATGGTATATATGTATCACATTTTCTTTCTCCAGTCTATCATTGGTGGGCATTTGGATTGATTCCATGTCTTTGTTATTGTGAATAGTGCTGCAATCAACATAGGCATGCATGTATCTTTTTAATAGAATGATTTATATTCCTTTGGGTATACACCCAGTAATGGGATTGCTGGGTTAAATTGAATTTCCATTTCTAAATCTTCAAGGAATCACCACACTGTCTTCCACAATGGTTAAAATAGAGAATTTTAAAGTAGAAATAATTTAAGCAGAATCTTCTTTAATAAAAACACACACATAGACATGCACACATGATACACTACTTCCTCTGAAACAATTTGCATTGGCAACTTCTATCTTTTTGCCTGCAATCAGTCAACCAACCACTGAATGAGTATAGCTCCCAAGCCTCAGGTATTGACAACGTGCCATGCCCCCACTCCAGGGTGGACTTATCAAGGGCTTGGTCTTTGGAAGTATATCACACAGACTAAGCACATGCTTAGCACATCAGGGAAACAGTGCCCTGAAAAGGAGCAAAACTGTCTTGGAAGAATTTGATGTTTCAAACAAAAACAAAACCACTGAAGTACTCATAATGGGAAAAATGTAAAAATGTGAACTTTCCTATACTTTCTTCAAGTTACTTTACAGAATATCCTCAGCAAATCTACTGGATCTGGGCCCCACCAGTCTGGTGTCCCACCCCATCCAAGACCATCTGTTCTCACTTCCAACTGGGGAAAACTTGATTTATTTTTATGTGCCTTACCTGTCCAGTAAAGCACTATATACTCTTTCAAGCTGAGGTAGCGGGTGGACAGGAAGAAAAGGCTGGGCAAAATTTAGCCCTCTTTGGGTGGGGGGTGGGGGTCCTAAAATTAGATAATGAGCTGTATTCCAAAGCATGGCTGGGTAGGGTAGCTGCAGTATTGCCCTAGAATCAATACTGTCAAAAAGAAATATAATACAACCACAAATGCAAGACAAATATGTAATTTAAAATTTTACTGTAGCCACATTTTAAAAAGTAAAAAGAAACAGGAGAAATTTTAATGACATTTAATTCAATGAATGTGAAATATTATCTTAACATGTAATCTATATTAAAAACTATTAGTATTTTACATTCTCTTTTTAATACTAAGTCTTTCAAATATAGTATGAAATATTTTACACTTACAACACTTGTTAATTCTGACTTTTCACACTTTAAGTGCTTGCTAATACATGTGGCTAGTGGTTATTATATTGGACAGGGCAGGACTGGATTTTAACAGAGAAGCTGCATCCTATACCTTAGCTCCCTTTGCCACAAGCTTTTCTCTCTGTAGGAGGGATTAAAAAAAAAAAACACGTACACATACATCTTTTGAGTAGGGGAGTAAAAACAGAGAAGAAGAAAATGACAGAAAAGAAGTTCTTAAAACCTGCCTCCAAGAGTCTTAAGTTTATTGGCCTCACAACTAAACATTACAGAGAAAAATGCTCATGGTTTTGCTTCTTCTATCTATCATCTGAGATACCAAGGTTTCTTATAAAGTGGTCAAGCCCATCACCAAGAATGATATATATATTTTTTGACATATGAGCTCACTCTGTCACCTAGCTAATTTTTAAGTGTCACTGTTGAGATGGAGTCTTGCTATGTTGCCCAGGCTAGTATTAAACTACTGGACTCAAGCAATCCTCCTGCCTTGGCCTCCCAAAGCACTAGGATTGCAGGCATAAGACACTGTGCCTGACCCAAGAATGATATTTCTTAGCCATGTTTTCCTATCAGTTATAATCAACAAGGATTGATCCTATCACTCCAGGCTAATAGAGAAACACCAGTAAAAAGCACAAACAGGGGCATGGTCTTAAACATTCTTTATAGACTTCGGCTTAAATGAACTCCACATATGATTGTACAGATCTCAGAGATAATTTTTACCCACAGACTGACAAAAAATATGAGAGCAATTTTATTTAATCCTGTATTGTGATGGCAGTGATCTGATTATGTTGACATTGCCAGAGTTCTCCATTTAAGCAGTGAGAATGTGTAAAGGCTAGGCTATCCAAGATGATTTTGGGACTTCCCCGCCCCACCCCATGTTTCTCAATCTTCTTTAGGCACAATAGGGGCAAGCACTGAGGCTGACCCTTCATAATGGAATGCCTGTTTCAGAAAGCTTATGGAAGTGAAAAAAAACTTGGGTTTTAAAGCCACCTACACACTGTATATTCTTAGACAAGTTACTTAATGTCACCAAGCTTTGTTTTCTTCATTTCCCCTACTAACCCACCAAAATTGTGATGCTAATTTTAATTTTCAAAATTGTTTTAAGATTAGATATTATCTATACCAATCATAGCACCTGACACATAGTAAACATAGTAAGGTATTATTAAGCCTAAAATTTTTTTGCTCTTTCTCTACAGCACAAGGGCAATAAGTCTAGTATCTGGAAATTGGGCAACTCCTAGAGCATTCTGATGTTACCAGGAAGCTAGATCACACCTAAAACTTCTTTTTTTTTGGGGGGGTTTTTACAGCTTTTTATTTGAAACATTTCTGGTTCTTTTAATGTTTTGTCTCCCAGATTTAAAAAAAAAAATTTTTTTTCTTCAAAGCTATCTACAGTTTACAAGAATTTGATAAAGTA